>NW_026607676.1:0-126835 GCF_029499605.1 Hyla sarda
GCAAGTGAGCAAGCCAGATATGAGAGCGAGACAGATAAGAGGGCGAACCAGACAAGAGAGCAATCGAGCGAGCCAGATATGAGAGCGAGTGAGCCAGACATAAGAGCAAGCGAGCGAGCAAGATATGAGATCGAGCGAGCCAGATATGCGAGCGAACCGGATAAGAGAGCGAGCCAGACAAGAGAGCAAGTGAGTGAGCCAGATATGAGAGCAAGTGAGCGAGCCAGATATGCGAGCGAGCAAGCCAGATAAGAGAGCGAGCCAGACAAGAGAGCATGCGAGCGAGCCAGATATGCGAGCGAGCGAGCCAGATAAGAGAGTGAGCCAGACAAGAGAGCAAGCGAGCGAGCCAGATATGCGAGCGAACGAGCCAGATATGAGAGCAAGCGAGCCAGACATAAGAGCAAGCGAGCAAGCCAAATATGAGAGCGAGCCAGACATGAGAGCAAGTGAGCGAGCCAGATATGAGAGCGAGTGAGCCAGACATGAGAGCAGGCGAGCGAGCAAGATATGAGAGTGAGCGAGCCAGACATGAGAGCATGCGAGCGAGCAAGATATGAGAGCGAGCGAGCAAGATATGCGAGCGAGCCAGAAATGCGAGCGAGCGAGCCAGATAAGAGAGCGAGCCAGATAAGAGAGCGAGCCAGACAAGAGAGCAAGCAAGCTAGCCGGATATGAGAGCAAGCGAGCGAGCCATATAAGAGAGCGAGCCAGACAAGAGAGCAAGTGAGCGAACTAGATATGCGAGCGAGCCAGATAAGAGAGCGAGCCAGACATGAGAGCATGCGAGCGAGCCAGATATGAGAGCAAGCGAGCAAGCCAGATATGAGAGCGAGACAGATAAGAGAGCTAGCCAGACAAGAGAGCAAGCGAGCGAGCCAGATATGTGAGCGAGCCAGATAAGAGAGCGAGCCAGACATGAGAGCAAGCGAGCGAGCCAGATATGAGAGCAAGCGAGCAATCCAGATATGAGAGCGAGACAGATAAGAGGGCGAACCAGACAAGAGAGCAATCGAGCGAGCCAGATATGAGAGCGAGCAAGCCAGACATGAGAGCAAGCTAGCGAGCAAGATATGAGAGCGAGCCAGATATGAGAGCGAGCAAGCCAGACATGAGAGCAAGCTAGCGAGCAAGATATGAGAGCGAGCGAGCCAGACATGAGAGCAAGCGAGCAAGCCAGATATGCGAGCGAGCCAGAAATGCGAGCGAGCGAGCCAGATAAGAGAGCGAGCCAGATAAGAGAGCGAGCCAGACAAGAGAGCAAGCAAGCTGGCCGGATATGAGAGCAAGCGAGCGAGCCATATAAGAGAGCGAGCCAGACAAGAGAGCAAGTGAGCGAACCAGATATGCGAGCGAGCCAGATAAGAGAGCGAGCCAGACATGAGAGCAAGCGAGCGAACCAGATATGAGAGCAAGTGAGCAAGCCAGATATGAGAGCGAGACAGATAAGAGAGCTAGCCAGACAAGAGAGCAAGCGAGCGAGCCAGATATGCGAGCGAGCCAGATAAGAGATCGAGCCAGATAAGAGAGCGAGCCAGACATGAGAGCAAGCGAGCGAGCCAGATATGAGAGCAAGTGAGCAAGCCATATATGAGAGCGAGACAGATAAGCGGGCGAACCAGACAAGAGAGCAATCGAGCGAGCCAGATATGAGAGCGAGCGAGCCAGACATGAGAGCAAGCTAGCGAGCAAGATATGAGAGCGAGCGACCCAGATATGCGAGCGAGCGAGCCAGATAAGAGAGCGAGCCAGATATGAGAGCGAGCGAGCCAGATAAGAGAGCGAGCCAGACATGAGAGCAAGCGAGCGAGCCAGATATGATAGCAAGTGAGCAAGCCAGATATGAGAGCGAGACAGATAAGAGGGCGAACCAGACAAGAGAGCAATCGAGCGAGCCAGATATGAGAGCGAGTGAGCCAGACATAAGAGCAAGCGAGCGAGCAAGATATGAGATCGAGCGAGCCAGATATGCGAGCGAGCCGGATAAGAGAGCGAGCCAGACAAGAGAGCAAGTGAGTGAGCCAGATATGAGAGCAAGTGAGCGAGCCAGATATGCGAGCAAGCGAGCCAGATATGAGAGCAAGCGAGCGAGCAAGATATGAGAGCGAGTGAGCCAGACATAAGAGCAAGCGAGCGAGCAAGATATGAGATCGAGCGAGCCAGATATGCGAGCGAGCCGGATAAGAGAGCGAGCCAGACAAGAGAGCAAGTGAGTGAGCCAGATATGAGAGCAAGTGAGCGAGCCAGATATGCGAGCGAGCGAGCCAGATAAGAGAGCGAGCCAGACAAGAGAGCATGCGAGCGAGCCAGATATGCGAGCGATCGAGCCAGATAAGAGAGTGAGCCAGACAAGAGAGCAAGCGAGCGAGCCAGATATGGGAGCGAACGAGCCAGATATGAGAGCAAGCGAGCCAGACATAAGAGCAAGCGAGCAAGCCAGATATGAGAGCGAGCCAGACATGAGAGCAAGCGAGCGAGCCATATATGAGAGCGAGCGAGCCAGACATGAGAGCAAGCGAGCGAGCCAGATATGAGAGCAAGCGAGCAAGCCATATAAGAGAGCGAGCCAGACAAGAGAGCAAGTGAGTGAACCAGATATGAGAGCGAACGAGCCAGACATGAGAGCAAGCGAGCAAGCCAGATATGAGAGCCAGCGAGCCAGACATGAGCGCAAGCGAGCGAGCCAGAAATGAGAGCGAGCGAGCCAGATATGCGAGAGAGCGAGCAAGATAAGAGAGCTAGCCAGACAAGAGAGCAAGCGAGCGAGCCAGATATGCGAGCGAGCCAGATAAGAGAGCGAGCCAGACATGAGAGCAAGCGAGCGGGCCAGATATGAGAGCAAGCGAGCAAGCAAGATATAAGAGCAAGACAGATAAGAGGGTGAACCAGACAAGAGAGCAATCGAGCGAGCCAGATATGAGAGCGAGCAAGCTAGACATGAGAGCAAGCTAGCGAGCAAGATATGAGAGCAAGCGAGCCAGATATGAGAGCGAGCAAGCCAGACATGAGAGCAAGCTAGCGAGCAAGATATGAGAGCGAGCGAGCCAGTCATGAAAGCAAGCTAGCGAGCAAGATATGAGAGCGAGCGAGCCAGACATGAGAGCAAGCGGGTGAGCCAGATATGAGAGCAAGTGAGCAAGCCAGATATGAGAGCGAGACAGATAAGAGAGCTAGCCAGACAAGAGAGCAAGCGAGCGAGCCAGATATGCGAGCGAGCCAGATAAGAGAGCGAGCCAGATAAGAGAGCGAGCCAGACATGAGAGCAAGCGAGCGAGCCAGATATGAGAGCAAGTGAGCAAGCCATATATGAGAGCGAGACAGATAAGCGGGCGAACCAGACAAGAGAGCAATCGAGCGAGCCAGATATGAGAGCGAGCGAGCCAGACATGAGAGCAAGCTAGCGAGCAAGATATGAGAGCGAGCGACCCAGATATGCGAGCGAGCGAGCCAGATAAGAGAGCGAGCCAGATATGAGAGCGATCGAGCCAGATAAGAGAGCGAGCCAGACATGAGAGCAAGCGAGCGAGCCAGATATGAGAGCAAGTGAGCAAGCCAGATATGAGAGCGAGACAGATAAGAGGGCGAACCAGACAAGAGAGCAATCGAGCGAGCCAGATATGAGAGCGAGTGAGCCAGACATAAGAGCAAGCGAGCGAGCAAGATATGAGATCGAGCGAGCCAGATATGCGAGCGAGCCGGATAAGAGAGCGAGCCAGACAAGAGAGCAAGTGAGTGAGCCAGATATGAGAGCAAGTGAGCGAGCCAGATATGCGAGCAAGCGAGCCAGATATGAGAGCAAGCGAGCGAGCAAGATATGAGAGCGAGTGAGCCAGACATAAGAGCAAGCGAGCGAGCAAGATATGAGATCGAGCGAGCCAGATATGCGAGCGAGCCGGATAAGAGAGCGAGCCAGACAAGAGAGCAAGTGAGTGAGCCAGATATGAGAGCAAGTGAGCGAGCCAGATATGCGAGCGAGCGAGCCAGATATGAGAGCGAGCCAGACAAGAGAGCATGCGAGCGAGCCAGATATGCAAGCGATCGAGCCAGATAAGAGAGTGAGCCAGACAAGAGAGCAAGCGAGCGAGCCAGATATGGGAGCGAACGAGCCAGATATGAGAGCAAGCGAGCCAGACATAAGAGCAAGCAAGCAAGACAGATATGAGAGCGAGCCAGACATGAGAGCAAGCGAGCGAGCCATATATGAGAGCGAGCGAGCCAGACATGAGAGCAAGCGAGCGAGCCAGATATGAGAGCAAGCGAGCGAGCCATATAAGAGAGCGAGCCAGACAAGAGAGCAAGTGAGTGAACCAGATATGAGAGCGAACGAGCCAGACATGAGAGCAAGCGAGCAAGCCAGATATGAGAGCCAGCGAACCAGACATGAGCGCAAGCGAGCGAGCCAGATATGAGAGCGAGCGAGCCAGATATGCGAGAGAGCGAGCAAGATAAGAGAGCTAGCCAGACAAGAGAGCAAGCGAGCGAGCCAGATATGCGAGCGAGCCAGATAAGAGAGCGAGCCAGACATGAGAGCAAGCAAGCGGGCCAGATATGAGAGAAAACGAGCAAGCAAGATATAAGAGCAAGACAGATAAGAGGGTGAACCAGACAAGAGAGCAATCGAGCGAGCCAGATATGAGAGCGAGCAAGCTAGACATGAGAGCAAGCTAGCGAGCAAGATATGAGAGCAAGCGAGCCAGATATGAGAGCGAGCAAGCCAGACATGAGAGCAAGCTAGCGAGCAAGATATGAGAGCGAGCGAGCCAGTCATGAAAGCAAGCTAGCGAGCAAGATATGAGAGCGAGCGAGCCAGACATGAGAGCAAGCGGGTGAGCCAGATATGAGAGCGAGCGAGCCAGACATGAGAGCAAGCGAGCGAGCCAGATATGAGAGCGAGCGAGCCAGACATGAGAGCAAGTGAGCGAGCCAGATATGCGAGCGAGAGAGCCAGATAAGAGAGCGAGCCAGACAAGAGAGCAAGCGAGCGAGCCAGATATGAGAGCAAGCAAGCGAGCCAGATATGAGAGCAAGCGAGCGAGCCAGATATGAGAGCGAGCGAGACAGATATGCGAGACAGAAATGCGAGCGAGCCAGATAAGAGAGCGAGCCAGATAAGAGAGCGAGCCAGACAAGAGAGCAAGCAAGCTAGTCGGATATGAGAGCAAGCGAGCGAGCCAGATATGAGAGCGAGCAAGCCAGATATGCGAGCGAGCCAGATAAGAGAGAGTGCCAGACAAGAGAGCAAGCGAGCGAGCCAGATATGAGAGCAAGCGAGCGAGCCATATAAGAGAGCGAGCCAGACAAGATAGCAAGTGAGCGAACCAGATATGAGAGCGAGCGAGCCAGACATGAGAGCAAGCGAGCAAGCCAGATATGAGAGCGAGCGAGACAGACATGAGCGCAAGCGAGTGAGCCAGATATGAGAGAAGCGAGCCAGATATGCGAGCGAGCGAGCCAGATAAGAGTGCTAGCCAGACAAGAGAGCAAGCGAGCGAGCCAGATATGCGAGCAAGCTAGCGAGCCAGATATGAGAGCAAGCGAGCGAGCCAGATATGAGAGCAAGCGAGCAAGATATGAGAGCGAGCGAGCCAGATATGCGAGCGAGCCAGAAATGCTAGCGAGCAAGCCAGATAAGAGAGCGAGCCAGATAAGAGAGCGAGCCAGACAAGAGAGCAAGCAAGCTAGCCGAATATGAGAGCAAGCGAGCGAGCCAGATATGAGTGTGAGCAAGCCAGATATGCGAGCGAGCCAGATAAGAGAGAGAGCCAGACAAGAGAGCAAGCGAGCGAGCCAGATATGAGAGCAAGCGAGCGAGCCATATAAGAGAGCGAGCCAGACAAGAGAGCAAGTGAGCGAACCAGATATGAGAGCGAGCGAGCCAGACATGAGAGCAAGCGAGCAAGCCAGATATGAGAGCCAGCGAGCCAGACATGAGCGCAAGCGAGCGAGCCAGATATGAGAGCGAGCGAGCCAGATGTGCGAGCGAGCGAGCCAGATAAGAGAGCTAGCCAGACAATAGAGCAAGCAAGCGAGCCAGATATGCGAGCGAGCCAGATAAGAGAGCGAGCCAGACATGAGAGCAAGCGAGCTAGCCAGATATGAGAGCAAGCGAGCAAGCCAGATATGAGAGCGAGACAAATAAGAGGGCGAACCAGACAAGAGAGCAATCGAGCGAGCCAGATATGAGAGCGAGCAAGCCAGACATGAGAGCAAGCTAGCGAGCAAGATATGAGAGCGAGCGAGCCAGATATGAGAGCGAGCAAGCCAGACATGAGAGCAAGCTAGCGAGCAAGATATGAGAGCGAGCGAGCCAGACATGAGAGCAAGCGAGCAAGCCAGATATGCGAGCGAGCCAGAAATGCGAGCGAGCGAGCCAGATAAGAGAGCGAGCCAGATAAGAGAGCGAGCCAGACAAGAGAGCAAGCAAGGTAGCCGGATATGAGAGCAAGCGAGCGAGCCATACAAGAGAGCAAGCCAGACAAGAGAGCAAGTGAGCGAACCAGATATGCGAGCGAGCCAGATAAGAGAGCGAGCCAGACATGAGAGCAAGCGAGCGAACCAGATATGAGAGCAAGCGAGCAAGCCAGATATGAGAGCGAGACAGATAAGAGAGCTAGCCAGACAAGAGAGCAAGCGAGCGAGCCAGATATGCGAGCGAGCCAGATAAGAGAGCGAGCCAGACATGAGAGCAAGCGAGCGAGCCAGATATGAGAGCAAGTGAGCAAGCCAGATATGAGAGCGAGACAGATAAGAGGGCGAACAAGACAAGAGAGCAATCGAGCGAGCCAGATATGAGAGCGAGCCAGACATGAGAGCAAGCGAGCGAGCCAGATATGAGAGCAAGTGAGCAAGCCATATATGAGAGCGAGACAGATAAGAGGGCGAACCAGACAAGAGAGCAATCGAGCGAGCCAGATATGAGAGTGAGCGAGCCAGACATGAGAGCAAGCTAGCGAACAAGATATGAGAGCGAGCGACCCAGATATGCGAGCGAGCGAGCCAGATAAGAGAGCGAGCCAGATATGAGAGCGAGCGAGCCAGATAAGAGAGCGAGCCAGACATGAGAGCAAGCGAGCGAGCCAGATATGAGAGCAAGTGAGCAAGCCAGATATGAGAGCGAGACAGATAAGAGGGCGAACCAGACAAGAGAGCAATTGAGCGAGCCAGATATGAGAGCGAGTGAGCCAGACATAAGAGCAAGCGAGCGAGCAAGATATGAGATCGAGCGAGCCAGATATGCGAGCGAGCCGGATAAGAGAGCGAGCCAGACAAGAGAGCAAGTGAGTGAGCCAGATATGAGAGCAAGTGAGCGAGCCAGATATGCGAGCGAGCGAGCCAGATAAGAGAGCGAGCCAGACAAGAGAGCATGCGAGCGAGCCAGATATGCGAGCGAGCGAGCCAGATAAGAGAGTGAGCCAGACAAGAGAGCAAGCGAGCGAGCCAGATATGCGAGCGAACGAGCCAGATATGAGAGCAAGCGAGCCAGACATAAGAGCAAGCGAGCAAGCCAGATACGAGAGCGAGCCAGACATGAGAGCAAGCGAGCGAGCCAGACATGAGAGCAAGCGAGCGAGCAAGATATAAGAGCGAGCAAGCCAGACATGAGAGCAAGCGAGCGAGCAAGATATGAGAGCGAGCGAGCCAGACATGAGATCAAGTGAGCGAGCCAGATATGAGAGTGAGTGAGCCAGACATTAGAGCAAGCGAGCGATCAAGACATGAGAGCAAGAGAGCGAGCCAGATATGAGAGCGAGCGAGCCAGACATGAGAGCAAGCGAGCGAGCCAGATATGAGAGCGAGCGAGCCAGAAATGAGAGCAAGCGAGCGAGCAAGATATGAGAGCGAGCGAGCCAGACATGAGAGCAAGCGAGCGAGCCAGATATGAGAGCGAGTGAGCCAGACATGAGAGCAAGCGAGCGAGCAAAATATGAGATCGAGCGAGCCAGATATGCGGGCAAGTCAGATAAGAGAGCGAGCCAGAAAAGAGAGCAAGTGAGCGAGCCAGATATGAGAGCAAGCGAGCGAGCCAGATATGAGAGCGAGCGAGATAAGAGAGCGAGCCAGACAAGAGAGCAAGCAAGCGAGCCAGATATGAGAGCAAGCGAGCGAGCCTGATATGAAAGCGAGCGAGATAAGAGAGCGAGCCAGACAAGAGAGCAAGCAAGCGAGCCAGATATGAGAGCAAGCGAGCGAGCCAGATATGCAAGCGAGCGAGCCAGATAAGAGAGCGAACCAGACAAGAGAGCAAGCGAGCGAGCCAGATTTGAGAGAGAGCGAGCCAGACATGAGAGCAAGCGAGCGAGCCAGACATGAGAGCAAGCGAGCGAGCCAGATATGAGAGCGAGCAAGCCAGATATGCGAGCGAGCGAGCCAAATAAGAAAGCTAGCCAGACAAGAGAGCAAGCGAGCGAGCCAGATATGCGAGCAAGCGAGCCAGATATGAGAGCAAGCGAGCGAGCAAGATATGAGAACGAGCGAGCCAGACATGAGAGCAAGCGAGCGAGCCAGATATGAGAGCGAGTGAGCCAGACATGAGAGCAAGCGAGCGAGCAAAATATGAGATCGAGCGAGCCAGATATGCGGGCAAGTCAGATAAGAGAGCGAGCCAGAAAAGAGAGCAAATGAGCGAGCCAGATATGAGAGCAAGCGAGCGAGCCAGATATGAAAGCGAGCGAGATAAGAGAGCGAGCCAGACAAGAGAGCAAGCAAGCGAGCCAGATATGAGAGCAAGCGAGCGAGCCAGATATGCAAGCGAGCGAGCCAGATAAGAGAGCGAACCAGACAAGAGAGCAAGCGAGCGAGCCAGATTTGAGAGAGACGAGCCAGACATGAGAGCAAGCGAGCGAGCCAGACATGAGAGCAAGCGAGCGAGCCAGATATGAGAGCGAGCGAGCCAGACATGAGAGCAAGCGAGTGAGCCAGATATGAGAGCGAGCAAGCCAGATATGCGAGCGAGCGAGCCAGATAAGAGAGCTAGCCAGACAAGAGAGCAAGCGAGCGAGCCAGATATGCGAGCAAGCGAGCCAGATATGAGAGCAAGCGAGCGAGCAAGATATGAGAGCGATTGAGCCAGACATAAGAGCAAGCGAGCGAGCAAGATATGAGATCGAGCGAGCCAGATATGCGAGCGAGCCGGATAAGAGAGCGAGCCAGACAAGAGAGCAAGTGAGTGAGCCAGATATGAGAGCAAGTGAGCGAGCCAGATATGCGAGCGAGCGAGCCAGATAAGAGAGCGAGCCAGACAAGAGAGCATGCGAGCGAGCCAGATATGCGAGCGATCGAGCCAGAGAAGAGAGTGAGCCAGACAAGAGAACAAGTGAGCGAGCCAGATATGGGAGCGAACGAGCCAGATATGAGAGCAAGCGAGCCAGACATAAGAGCAAGCGAGCAAGCCAGATATGAGAGCGAGCCAGACATGAGAGCAAGCGAGCGAGCCATATATGAGAGCGAGCGAGCCAGACATGAGAGCAAGCGAGCGAGCCAGATATGAGAGCAAGCGAGCGAGCCATATAAGAGAGCGAGCCAGACAAGAGAGCAAGTGAGTGAACCAGATATGAGAGCGAGCGAGCCAGACATGAGAGCAAGCGAGCAAGCCAGATATGAGAGCCAGCGAGCCAGACATGAGCGCAAGCGAGCGAGCCAGATATGAGAGCGAGCGAGCCAGATATGCGAGAGAGCGAGCAAGATAAGAGAGCTAGCCAGACAAGAGAGCAAGCGAGCGGGCCAGATATGAGAGCAAGCGAGCAAGCAAGATATAAGAGCAAGACAGATAAGAGGGTGAACCAGACAAGAGAGCAATCGAGCGAGCCAGACATGAGAGCAAGCGAGCGAGCCAGATATGAGAGCAAGTGAGCAAGCCAGATATGAGAGCGAGACAGATAAGAGGGCGAACCAGACAAGAGAGCAATCGAGCGAGCCAGATATGAGAGCGAGTGAGCCAGACATAAGAGCAAGCGAGCGAGCAAGATATGAGATCGAGCGAGCCAGATATGCGAGCGAGCCGGATAAGAGAGCGAGCCAGACAAGAGAGCAAGTGAGTGAGCCAGATATGAGAGCAAGTGAGCGAGCCAGATATGCGAGCGAGCGAGCCAGATAAGAGAGCGAGCCAGACAAGAGAGCATGCGAGCGAGCCAGATATGCGAGCGAGCGAGCCAGATAAGAGAGTGAGCCAGACAAGAGAGCAAGCGAGCGAGCCAGATATGCGAGCGAACGAGCCAGATATGAGAGCAAGCGAGCCAGACATAAGAGCAAGCGAGCAAGCCAGATATGAGAGCGAGCCAGACATGAGAGCAAGCGAGCGAGCCAGACATGAGAGCAAGCGAGCGAGCAAGATATAAGAGCGAGCAAGCCAGACATGAGAGCAAGCGAGCGAGCAAGATATGAGAGCGAGCGAGCCAGACATGAGATCAAGTGAGCGAGCCAGATATGAGAGTGAGTGAGCCAGACATTAGAGCAAGCGAGCGATCAAGACATGAGAGCAAGAGAGCGAGCCAGATATGAGAGCGAGCGAGCCAGACATGAGAGCAAGCGAGCGAGCCAGATATGAGAGCGAGCGAGCCAGACATGAGAGCAAGCGAGCGAGCAAGATATGAGAGCGAGCGAGACAGACATGAGAGCATGCGAGCGAGCCAGATATGAGAGCGAGTGAGCCAGACATGAGAGCAAGCGAGCGAGCAAAATATGAGATCGAGCGAGCCAGATATGCGGGCAAGTCAGATAAGAGAGCGAGCCAGAAAAGAGAGCAAGTGAGCGAGCCAGATATGAGAGCAAGCGAGCGAGCCAGATATGAGAGCGAGCAAGATAAGAGAGCGAGCCAGACAAAAGAGCAAGCAAGCGAGCCAGATATGAGAGCAAGCGAGCGAGCCAGATATGAAAGCGAGCGAGATAAGAGAGCGAGCCAGACAAGAAAGCAAGCAAGCGAGCCAGATATGAGAGCAAGCGAGCGAGCCAGATATGCAAGCGAGCGAGCCAGATAAGAGAGCGAACCAGACAAGAGAGCAAGCGAGCGAGCCAGATTTGAGAGAGAGCGAGCCAGACATGAGAGCAAGCGAGCGAGCCAGACATGAGAGCAAGCGAGCGAGCCAGATATGAGAGCGAGCAAGCCAGATATGCGAGCGAGCGAGCCAGATAAGAAAGCTAGCCAGACAAGAGAGCAAGCGAGCGAGCCAGATATGCGAGCAAGCGAGCCAGATATGAGAGCAAGCGAGCGAGCAAGATATGAGAACGAGCGAGCCAGACATGAGAGCAAGCGAGCGAGCCAGATATGAGAGCGAGTGAGCCAGACATGAGAGCAAGCGAGCGAGCAAAATATGAGATCGAGCGAGCCAGATATGCGGGCAAGTCAGATAAGAGAGCGAGCCAGAAAAGAGAGCAAGTGAGCGAGCCAGATATGAGAGCAAGCGAGCGAGCCAGATATGAAAGCGAGCGAGATAAGAGAGCGAGCCAGACAAGAGAGCAAGCAAGCGAGCCAGATATGAGAGCAAGCGAGCGAGCCAGATATGCAAGCGAGCGAGCCAGATAAGAGAGCGAACCAGACAAGAGAGCAAGCGAGCGAGCCAGATTTGAGAGAGAGCGAGCCAGACGTGAGAGCAAGCGAGCGAGCCAGACATGAGAGCAAGCGAGCGAGCCAGATATGAGAGCGAGCGAGCCAGACATGAGCGCAAGCGAGTGAGCCAGATATGAGAGCGAGCAAGCCAGATATGCGAGCGAGCGAGCCAGATAAGAGAGCTAGCCAGACAAGAGAGCAAGCAAGCGAGCCAGATATGAGAGCAAGCGAGCGAGCCAGATATGAAAGCGAGCGAGATAAGAGAGCGAGCCAGACAAGAGAGCAAGCAAGCGAGCCAGATATGAGAGCAAGCGAGCGAGCCAGATATGCAAGCGAGCGAGCCAGATAAGAGAGCGAACCAGACAAGAGAGCAAGCGAGCGAGCCAGATTTGAGAGAGAGCGAGCCAGACATGAGAGCAAGCGAGCGAGCCAGACATGAGAGCAAGCGAGCGAGCCAGATATGAGAGCGAGCGAGCCAGACATGAGCGCAAGCGAGTGAGCCAGATATGAGAGCGAGCAAGCCAGATATGCGAGCGAGCGAGCCAGATAAGAGAGCTAGCCAGACAAGAGAGCAAGCGAGCGAGCCATATATGCGAGCAAGCGAGCCAGATATGAGAGCAAGCGAGCTAGCAAGATATGAGAGCGAGTGAGCCAGACATAAGAGCAAGCGAGCGAGCAAGATATGAGATCGAGCGAGCCAGATATGCGAGCGAGCCGGATAAGAGAGCGAGCCAGACAAGAGAGCAAGTGAGTGAGCCAGATATGAGAGCAAGTGAGCGAGCCAGATATGCGAGCGAGCGAGCCAGATAAGAGAGCGAGCCAGACAAGAGAGCATGCGAGCGAGCCAGATATGCGAGCGATCGAGCCAGATAAGAGAGTGAGCCAGACAAGAGAGCAAGTGAGCGAGCCAGATATGGGAGCGAACGAGCCAGATATGAGAGCAAGCGAGCCAGACATAAAAGCAAGCGAGCAAGCCAGATATGAGAGCGAGCCAGACATGAGAGCAAGCGAGCGAGCCATATATGAGAGCGAGCGAGCCAGACATGAGAGCAAGCGAGCGAGCCAGATATGAGAGCAAGCGAGCAAGCAAGATATAAGAGCAAGACAGATAAGAGGGTGAACCAGACAAGAGAGCAATCGAGCGAGCCAGACATGAGAGCAAGCGAGCGAGCCAGATATGAGAGCAAGTGAGCAAGTCAGATATGAGAGCGAGACAGATAAGAGGGCGAACCAGACAAGAGAGCAATCGAGCGAGCCAGATATGAGAGCGAGTGAGCCAGACATAAGAGCAAGCGAGCGAGCAAGATATGAAATCGAGCGAGCCAGATATGCGAGCGAGCCGGAAAAGAGAGCGAGCCAGACAAGAAAGCAAGTGAGTGAGCCAGATATGAGAGCAAGTGAGCGAGCCAGATATGCGAGCGAGCGAGCCAGATAAGAGAGCGAGCCAGACAAGAGAGCATGCGAGCGAGCCAGATATGCGAGCGAGCGAGCCAGATAAGAGAGTGAGCCAGACAAGAGAGCAAGCGAGCGAGCCAGATATGAGAGCGAGCGAGCCAGACATGAGAGCAAGCGAGCGAGCCAGATATGAGAGCGAGCGAGCCAGACATGAGAGCAAGCGAGCGAGCAAGATATGAGAGCGAGCGAGCCAGACATGAGAGCAAGCGAGCGAACCAGATATGAGAGCAAGCGAGCAAGCCAGATATGAGAGCGAGACAGATAAGAGAGCTAGCCAGACAAGAGAGCAAGCGAGCGAGCCAGATATGCGAGCGAGCCAGATAAGAGAGCGAGCCAGACATGAGAGCAAGCGAGCGAGCCAGATATGAGAGCAAGTGAGCAAGCCAGATATGAGAGCGAGACAGATAAGAGGGCGAACAAGACAAGAGAGCAATCGAGCGAGCCAGATATGAGAGCGAGCCAGACATGAGAGCAAGCGAGCGAGCCAGATATGAGAGCAAGTGAGCAAGCCATATATGAGAGCGAGACAGATAAGAGGGCGAACCAGACAAGAGAGCAATCGAGCGAGCCAGATATGAGAGTGAGCGAGCCAGACATGAGAGCAAGCTAGCGAACAAGATATGAGAGCGAGCGACCCAGATATGCGAGCGAGCGAGCCAGATAAGAGAGCGAGCCAGATATGAGAGCGAGCGAGCCAGATAAGAGAGCGAGCCAGACATGAGAGCAAGCGAGCGAGCCAGATATGAGAGCAAGTGAGCAAGCCAGATATGAGAGCGAGACAGATAAGAGGGCGAACCAGACAAGAGAGCAATTGAGCGAGCCAGATATGAGAGCGAGTGAGCCAGACATAAGAGCAAGCGAGCGAGCAAGATATGAGATCGAGCGAGCCAGATATGCGAGCGAGCCGGATAAGAGAGCGAGCCAGACAAGAGAGCAAGTGAGTGAGCCAGATATGAGAGCAAGTGAGCGAGCCAGATATGCGAGCGAGCGAGCCAGATAAGAGAGCGAGCCAGACAAGAGAGCATGCGAGCGAGCCAGATATGCGAGCGAGCGAGCCAGATAAGAGAGTGAGCCAGACAAGAGAGCAAGCGAGCGAGCCAGATATGCGAGCGAACGAGCCAGATATGAGAGCAAGCGAGCCAGACATAAGAGCAAGCGAGCAAGCCAGATACGAGAGCGAGCCAGACATGAGAGCAAGCGAGCGAGCCAGACATGAGAGCAAGCGAGCGAGCAAGATATAAGAGCGAGCAAGCCAGACATGAGAGCAAGCGAGCGAGCAAGATATGAGAGCGAGCGAGCCAGACATGAGATCAAGTGAGCGAGCCAGATATGAGAGTGAGTGAGCCAGACATTAGAGCAAGCGAGCGATCAAGACATGAGAGCAAGAGAGCGAGCCAGATATGAGAGCGAGCGAGCCAGACATGAGAGCAAGCGAGCGAGCCAGATATGAGAGCGAGCGAGCCAGAAATGAGAGCAAGCGAGCGAGCAAGATATGAGAGCGAGCGAGCCAGACATGAGAGCAAGCGAGCGAGCCAGATATGAGAGCGAGTGAGCCAGACATGAGAGCAAGCGAGCGAGCAAAATATGAGATCGAGCGAGCCAGATATGCGGGCAAGTCAGATAAGAGAGCGAGCCAGAAAAGAGAGCAAGTGAGCGAGCCAGATATGAGAGCAAGCGAGCGAGCCAGATATGAGAGCGAGCGAGATAAGAGAGCGAGCCAGACAAGAGAGCAAGCAAGCGAGCCAGATATGAGAGCAAGCGAGCGAGCCTGATATGAAAGCGAGCGAGATAAGAGAGCGAGCCAGACAAGAGAGCAAGCAAGCGAGCCAGATATGAGAGCAAGCGAGCGAGCCAGATATGCAAGCGAGCGAGCCAGATAAGAGAGCGAACCAGACAAGAGAGCAAGCGAGCGAGCCAGATTTGAGAGAGAGCGAGCCAGACATGAGAGCAAGCGAGCGAGCCAGACATGAGAGCAAGCGAGCGAGCCAGATATGAGAGCGAGCAAGCCAGATATGCGAGCGAGCGAGCCAAATAAGAAAGCTAGCCAGACAAGAGAGCAAGCGAGCGAGCCAGATATGCGAGCAAGCGAGCCAGATATGAGAGCAAGCGAGCGAGCAAGATATGAGAACGAGCGAGCCAGACATGAGAGCAAGCGAGCGAGCCAGATATGAGAGCGAGTGAGCCAGACATGAGAGCAAGCGAGCGAGCAAAATATGAGATCGAGCGAGCCAGATATGCGGGCAAGTCAGATAAGAGAGCGAGCCAGAAAAGAGAGCAAATGAGCGAGCCAGATATGAGAGCAAGCGAGCGAGCCAGATATGAAAGCGAGCGAGATAAGAGAGCGAGCCAGACAAGAGAGCAAGCAAGCGAGCCAGATATGAGAGCAAGCGAGCGAGCCAGATATGCAAGCGAGCGAGCCAGATAAGAGAGCGAACCAGACAAGAGAGCAAGCGAGCGAGCCAGATTTGAGAGAGACGAGCCAGACATGAGAGCAAGCGAGCGAGCCAGACATGAGAGCAAGCGAGCGAGCCAGATATGAGAGCGAGCGAGCCAGACATGAGAGCAAGCGAGTGAGCCAGATATGAGAGCGAGCAAGCCAGATATGCGAGCGAGCGAGCCAGATAAGAGAGCTAGCCAGACAAGAGAGCAAGCGAGCGAGCCAGATATGCGAGCAAGCGAGCCAGATATGAGAGCAAGCGAGCGAGCAAGATATGAGAGCGATTGAGCCAGACATAAGAGCAAGCGAGCGAGCAAGATATGAGATCGAGCGAGCCAGATATGCGAGCGAGCCGGATAAGAGAGCGAGCCAGACAAGAGAGCAAGTGAGTGAGCCAGATATGAGAGCAAGTGAGCGAGCCAGATATGCGAGCGAGCGAGCCAGATAAGAGAGCGAGCCAGACAAGAGAGCATGCGAGCGAGCCAGATATGCGAGCGATCGAGCCAGAGAAGAGAGTGAGCCAGACAAGAGAACAAGTGAGCGAGCCAGATATGGGAGCGAACGAGCCAGATATGAGAGCAAGCGAGCCAGACATAAGAGCAAGCGAGCAAGCCAGATATGAGAGCGAGCCAGACATGAGAGCAAGCGAGCGAGCCATATATGAGAGCGAGCGAGCCAGACATGAGAGCAAGCGAGCGAGCCAGATATGAGAGCAAGCGAGCGAGCCATATAAGAGAGCGAGCCAGACAAGAGAGCAAGTGAGTGAACCAGATATGAGAGCGAGCGAGCCAGACATGAGAGCAAGCGAGCAAGCCAGATATGAGAGCCAGCGAGCCAGACATGAGCGCAAGCGAGCGAGCCAGATATGAGAGCGAGCGAGCCAGATATGCGAGAGAGCGAGCAAGATAAGAGAGCTAGCCAGACAAGAGAGCAAGCGAGCGGGCCAGATATGAGAGCAAGCGAGCAAGCAAGATATAAGAGCAAGACAGATAAGAGGGTGAACCAGACAAGAGAGCAATCGAGCGAGCCAGACATGAGAGCAAGCGAGCGAGCCAGATATGAGAGCAAGTGAGCAAGCCAGATATGAGAGCGAGACAGATAAGAGGGCGAACCAGACAAGAGAGCAATCGAGCGAGCCAGATATGAGAGCGAGTGAGCCAGACATAAGAGCAAGCGAGCGAGCAAGATATGAGATCGAGCGAGCCAGATATGCGAGCGAGCCGGATAAGAGAGCGAGCCAGACAAGAGAGCAAGTGAGTGAGCCAGATATGAGAGCAAGTGAGCGAGCCAGATATGCGAGCGAGCGAGCCAGATAAGAGAGCGAGCCAGACAAGAGAGCATGCGAGCGAGCCAGATATGCGAGCGAGCGAGCCAGATAAGAGAGTGAGCCAGACAAGAGAGCAAGCGAGCGAGCCAGATATGCGAGCGAACGAGCCAGATATGAGAGCAAGCGAGCCAGACATAAGAGCAAGCGAGCAAGCCAGATATGAGAGCGAGCCAGACATGAGAGCAAGCGAGCGAGCCAGACATGAGAGCAAGCGAGCGAGCAAGATATAAGAGCGAGCAAGCCAGACATGAGAGCAAGCGAGCGAGCAAGATATGAGAGCGAGCGAGCCAGACATGAGATCAAGTGAGCGAGCCAGATATGAGAGTGAGTGAGCCAGACATTAGAGCAAGCGAGCGATCAAGACATGAGAGCAAGAGAGCGAGCCAGATATGAGAGCGAGCGAGCCAGACATGAGAGCAAGCGAGCGAGCCAGATATGAGAGCGAGCGAGCCAGACATGAGAGCAAGCGAGCGAGCAAGATATGAGAGCGAGCGAGACAGACATGAGAGCATGCGAGCGAGCCAGATATGAGAGCGAGTGAGCCAGACATGAGAGCAAGCGAGCGAGCAAAATATGAGATCGAGCGAGCCAGATATGCGGGCAAGTCAGATAAGAGAGCGAGCCAGAAAAGAGAGCAAGTGAGCGAGCCAGATATGAGAGCAAGCGAGCGAGCCAGATATGAGAGCGAGCAAGATAAGAGAGCGAGCCAGACAAGAGAGCAAGCAAGCGAGCCAGATATGAGAGCAAGCGAGCGAGCCAGATATGAAAGCGAGCGAGATAAGAGAGCGAGCCAGACAAGAAAGCAAGCAAGCGAGCCAGATATGAGAGCAAGCGAGCGAGCCAGATATGCAAGCGAGCGAGCCAGATAAGAGAGCGAACCAGACAAGAGAGCAAGCGAGCGAGCCAGATTTGAGAGAGAGCGAGCCAGACATGAGAGCAAGCGAGCGAGCCAGACATGAGAGCAAGCGAGCGAGCCAGATATGAGAGCGAGCAAGCCAGATATGCGAGCGAGCGAGCCAGATAAGAAAGCTAGCCAGACAAGAGAGCAAGCGAGCGAGCCAGATATGCGAGCAAGCGAGCCAGATATGAGAGCAAGCGAGCGAGCAAGATATGAGAACGAGCGAGCCAGACATGAGAGCAAGCGAGCGAGCCAGATATGAGAGCGAGTGAGCCAGACATGAGAGCAAGCGAGCGAGCAAAATATGAGATCGAGCGAGCCAGATATGCGGGCAAGTCAGATAAGAGAGCGAGCCAGAAAAGAGAGCAAGTGAGCGAGCCAGATATGAGAGCAAGCGAGCGAGCCAGATATGAAAGCGAGCGAGATAAGAGAGCGAGCCAGACAAGAGAGCAAGCAAGCGAGCCAGATATGAGAGCAAGCGAGCGAGCCAGATATGCAAGCGAGCGAGCCAGATAAGAGAGCGAACCAGACAAGAGAGCAAGCGAGCGAGCCAGATTTGAGAGAGAGCGAGCCAGACGTGAGAGCAAGCGAGCGAGCCAGACATGAGAGCAAGCGAGCGAGCCAGATATGAGAGCGAGCGAGCCAGACATGAGCGCAAGCGAGTGAGCCAGATATGAGAGCGAGCAAGCCAGATATGCGAGCGAGCGAGCCAGATAAGAGAGCTAGCCAGACAAGAGAGCAAGCAAGCGAGCCAGATATGAGAGCAAGCGAGCGAGCCAGATATGAAAGCGAGCGAGATAAGAGAGCGAGCCAGACAAGAGAGCAAGCAAGCGAGCCAGATATGAGAGCAAGCGAGCGAGCCAGATATGCAAGCGAGCGAGCCAGATAAGAGAGCGAACCAGACAAGAGAGCAAGCGAGCGAGCCAGATTTGAGAGAGAGCGAGCCAGACATGAGAGCAAGCGAGCGAGCCAGACATGAGAGCAAGCGAGCGAGCCAGATATGAGAGCGAGCGAGCCAGACATGAGCGCAAGCGAGTGAGCCAGATATGAGAGCGAGCAAGCCAGATATGCGAGCGAGCGAGCCAGATAAGAGAGCTAGCCAGACAAGAGAGCAAGCGAGCGAGCCATATATGCGAGCAAGCGAGCCAGATATGAGAGCAAGCGAGCTAGCAAGATATGAGAGCGAGTGAGCCAGACATAAGAGCAAGCGAGCGAGCAAGATATGAGATCGAGCGAGCCAGATATGCGAGCGAGCCGGATAAGAGAGCGAGCCAGACAAGAGAGCAAGTGAGTGAGCCAGATATGAGAGCAAGTGAGCGAGCCAGATATGCGAGCGAGCGAGCCAGATAAGAGAGCGAGCCAGACAAGAGAGCATGCGAGCGAGCCAGATATGCGAGCGATCGAGCCAGATAAGAGAGTGAGCCAGACAAGAGAGCAAGTGAGCGAGCCAGATATGGGAGCGAACGAGCCAGATATGAGAGCAAGCGAGCCAGACATAAAAGCAAGCGAGCAAGCCAGATATGAGAGCGAGCCAGACATGAGAGCAAGCGAGCGAGCCATATATGAGAGCGAGCGAGCCAGACATGAGAGCAAGCGAGCGAGCCAGATATGAGAGCAAGCGAGCAAGCAAGATATAAGAGCAAGACAGATAAGAGGGTGAACCAGACAAGAGAGCAATCGAGCGAGCCAGACATGAGAGCAAGCGAGCGAGCCAGATATGAGAGCAAGTGAGCAAGTCAGATATGAGAGCGAGACAGATAAGAGGGCGAACCAGACAAGAGAGCAATCGAGCGAGCCAGATATGAGAGCGAGTGAGCCAGACATAAGAGCAAGCGAGCGAGCAAGATATGAAATCGAGCGAGCCAGATATGCGAGCGAGCCGGAAAAGAGAGCGAGCCAGACAAGAAAGCAAGTGAGTGAGCCAGATATGAGAGCAAGTGAGCGAGCCAGATATGCGAGCGAGCGAGCCAGATAAGAGAGCGAGCCAGACAAGAGAGCATGCGAGCGAGCCAGATATGCGAGCGAGCGAGCCAGATAAGAGAGTGAGCCAGACAAGAGAGCAAGCGAGCGAGCCAGATATGAGAGCGAGCGAGCCAGACATGAGAGCAAGCGAGCGAGCCAGATATGAGAGCGAGCGAGCCAGACATGAGAGCAAGCGAGCGAGCAAGATATGAGAGCGAGCGAGCCAGACATGAGAGCAAGCGAGCGAGCCAGATATGAGAGCGAGTGAGCCAGACATGAGAGCAAGCGAGCGAGCAAAATATGAGATCGAGCGAGCCAGATATGCGGGCAAGTCAGATAAGAGAGCGAGCCAGAAAAGAGAGCAAGTGAGCGAGCCAGATATGAGAGCAAGCGAGCGAGCCAGATATGAGAGCGAGCGAGATAAGAGAGCGAGCCAGACAAGAGAGCACGCAAGCGAGCCAGATATGAGAGCAAGCGAGCGAGCCAGATATGCAAGCGAGCGAGCCAGATAAGAGAGCGAACCAGACAAGAGAGCAAGCGAGCGAGCCAGATTTGAGAGAGAGCGAGCCAGACATGAGAGTAAGCGAGCGAGCCAGACATGAGAGCAAGCGAGCGAGCCAGATATGAGAGCGAGCGAGCCAGACATGAGCGCAAGCGAGTGAGCCAGATATGAGAGCGAGCAAGCCAGATATGCGAGCGAGCGAGCCAGATAAGAAAGCTAGCCAGACAAGAGAGCAAGCGAGCGAGCCAGATATGCGAGCAAGCGAGCCAGATATGAGAGCAAGCGAGCGAGCAAGATATGAGAACGAGCGAGCCAGACATGAGAGCAAGCGAGCGAGCCAGATATGAGAGCGAGTGAGCCAGACATGAGAGCAAGCGAGCGAGCAAAATATGAGATCGAGCGAGCCAGATATGCGGGCAAGTCAGATAAGAGAGCGAGCCAGAAAAGAGAGCAAGTGAGCGAGCCAGATATGAGAGCAAGCGAGCGAGCCAGATATGAAAGCGAGCGAGATAAGAGAGCGAGCCAGACAAGAGAGCAAGCAAACGAGCCAGATATGAGAGCAAGCGAGCGAGCCAGATATGCAAGCGAGCGAGCCAGATAAGAGAGCGAACCAGACAAGAGAGCAAGCGAGCGAGCCAGATTTGAGAGAGAGAGAGCCAGACATGAGAGCAAGCGAGCGAGCCAGACATGAGAGCAAGCGAGCGAGCCAGATATGAGAGCGAGCGAGCCAGACATGAGCGCAAGCGAGTGAGCCAGATATGAGAGCGAGCAAGCCAGATATGCGAGCGAGCGAGCCAGATAAGAGAGCTAGCCAGACAAGAGAGCAAGCGAGCGAGCCAGATATGCGAGCAAGCGAGCCAGATATGAGAGCAAGCGAGCGAGCAAGATATGAGAGCGAGTGAGCCAGACATAAGAGCAAGCGAGGGAGCAAGATATGAGATCGAGCGAGCCAGATATGCGAGCGAGCCGGATAAGAGAGCGAGCCAGACAAGAGAGCAAGTGAGTGAGCCAGATATGAGAGCAAGTGAGCGAGCCAGATATGCAAGCGAGCGAGCCAGATAAGAGAGCGAGCCAGACAAGAGAGCATGCGAGCGAGCCAGATATGCGAGCGATCGAGCCAGATAAGAGAGTGAGCCAGACAAGAGAGCAAGCGAGCGAGCCAGATATGGGAGCGAACGAGCCAGATATGAGAGCAAGCGAGCCAGACATAAGAGCAAGCGAGCAAGCCAAATATGAGAGCGAGCCAGACATGAGAGCAAGCGAGCGAGCCATATATGAGAGCGAGCGAGCCAGACATGAGAGCAAGCGAGCGAGCCAGATATGAGAGCAAGCGAGCGAGCCATATAAGAGAGCGAGCCAGACAAGAGAGCAAGTGAGTGAACCAGATATGAGAGCGAGCGAGCCAGACATGAGAGCAAGCGAGCAAGCCAGATATGAGAGCCAGCGAGCCAGACATGAGCGCAAGCGAGCGAGCCAGATATGAGAGCGAGCGAGCCAGATATGCGAGAGAGCGAGCAAGATAAGAGAGCTAGCCAGACAAGAGAGCAAGCGAGCGAGCCAGATATGCGAGCGAGCCAGATAAGAGAGCGAGCCAGACATAAGAGCAAGCGAGCGGGCCAGATATGAGAGCAAGCGAGCAAGCAAGATATAAGAGCAAGACAGATAAGAGGGTGAACCAGACAAGAGAGCAATCGAGCGAGCCAGATATGAGAGCGAGCAAGCTAGACATGAGAGCAAGCTAGCGAGCAAGATATGAGAGCAAGCGAGCCAGATATGAGAGCGAGCAAGCCAGACATGAGAGCAAGCTAGCGAGCAAGATATGAGAGCGAGCGAGCCAGTCATGAAAGCAAGCTAGCGAGCAAGATATGAGAGCGAGCGAGCCAGACATGAGAGCAAGCGGGCGAGCCAGATATGAGAGCGAGCGAGCCAGACATGAGAGCAAGCGAGCGAGCCAGATATGAGAGCGAGCGAGCCAGACATGAGAGCAAGCGAGCGAGCCAGATATGCGAGCGAGAGAGCCAGATAAGAGAGCGAGCCAGACAAGAGAGCAAGCGAGCGAGCCAGATATAAGAGCAAGCGAGCGAGCCAGATATGAGAGCAAGCAAGCGAGCCAGATATGAGAGCAAGCGAGCGAGACAGATATGAGAGCGAGCGAGACAGATATGCGAGACAGAAATGCGAGCGAGCCAGATAAGAGAGCGAGCCAGACAAGAGAGCAAGCAAGCTAGCCGGATATGAGAGCAAGCGAGCGAGCCAGATATGAGAGCGAGCAAGCCAGATATGCGAGCGAGCCAGATAAGAGAGAGTGCCAGACAAGAGAGCAAGCGAGCGAGCCAGATATGAGAGCAAGCGAGCGAGCCATATAAGAGAGCGAGCCAGACAAGATAGCAAGTGAGCGAACCAGATATGAGAGCGAGCGAGCCAGACATGAGAGCAAGCGAGCAAGCCAGATATGAGAGAGAGCGAGACAGACATGAGCGCAAGCGAGTGAGCAAGATATGAGAGAAGCGAGCCAGATATGCGAGCGAGCGAGCCAGATAAGAGAGCTAGCCAGACAAGAGAGCAAGCGAGCGAGCCAGATATGCGAGCAAGCGAGCGAGCCAGATATGAGAGCAAGCGAGCGAGCCAGATATGAGAGCAAGCGAGCGAGCAAGATATGAGAGCGAGCGAGCCAGATATGCGAGCGAGCCAGAAATGCTAGCGAGCAAGCCAGATAAGAGAGCGAGCCAGATAAGAGAGCGAGCCAGACAAGAGAGCAAGCAAGCTAGCCGAATATGAGAGCAAGCGAGCGAGCCAGATATGAGTGTGAGCAAGCCAGATATGCGAGCGAGCCAGATAAGAGAGAGAGCCAGACAAGAGAGCAAGCGAGCGAGCCAGATATGAGAGCAAGCGAGCGAGCCATATAAGAGAGCGAGCCAGACAAGAGAGCAAGTGAGCGAACCAGATATGAGAGCGAGCGAGCCAGACATGAGAGCAAGCGAGCAAGCCATATATGAGAGCCAGCGAGCCAGACATGAGCGCAAGCGAGCGAGCCAGATATGAGAGCGAGCGAGCCAGATATGCGAGCGAGCGAGCCAGACATGAGAGCAAGCTAGCGAGCAAGATATGAGAGCGAGCGAGCCAGATATGAGAGCGAGCAAGCCAGACATGAGAGCAAGCTAGCGAGCAAGATATGAGAGCGAGCGAGCCAGACATGAGAGCAAGCGAGCAAGCCAGATATGCGAGCGAGCCAGAAATGCGAGCGAGCGAGCCAGATAAGAGAGCGAGCCAGATAAGAGAGCGAGCCAGACAAGAGAGCAAGCAAGCTAGCCGGATATGAGAGCAAGTGAGCGAGCCATATAAGAGAGCAAGCCAGACAAGAGAGCAAGTGAGCGAACCAGATATGCGAGCGAGCCAGATAAGAGAGCGAGCCAGACATGAGAGCAAGCGAGCGAACCAGATATGAGAGCAAGCGAGCAAGCCAGATATGAGAGCGAGACAGATAAGACAGCTAGCCAGACAAGAGAGCAAGCGAGCGAGCCAGATATGCGAGCGAGCCAGATAAGAGAGCGAGCCAGACATGAGAGCAAGCGAGCGAGCCAGATATGAGTGCAAGTGAGCAAGCCAGATATGAGAGCGAGACAGATAAGAGGGCGAACAAGACAAGAGAGCAATCGAGCGAGCCAGATATGAGAGCGAGCCAGACATGAGAGCAAGCTAGCGAGCAAGATATGAGAGCGAGCGACCCAGATATGCGAGCGAGCGAGCCAGATAAGAGAGCGAGCCAGATATGAGAGCAAGCGAGCCAGATAAGAGAGCGAGCCAGACATGAGAGCAAGCGAGCGAGCCAGATATGAGAGCAAGTGAGCAAGCCAGATATGAGAGCGAGACAGATAAGAGGGCGAACCAGACAAGAGAGCAATCGAGCGAGCCAGATATTAGAGCGAGTGAGCCAGACATAAGAGCAAGCGAGCGAGCAAGATATGAGATCGAGCGAGCCAGATATGCGAGCGAACCGGATAAGAGAGCGAGCCAGACAAGAGAGCAAGTGAGTGAGCCAGATATGAGAGCAAGTGAGCGAGCCAGATATGCGAGCGAGCGAGCCAGATAAGAGAGCGAGCCAGACAAGAGAGCATGCGAGCGAGCCAGATATGCGAGCGAGCGAGCCAGATAAGAGAGTGAGCCAGACAAGAGAGCAAGCGAGCGAGCCAGATATGCGAGCGAACGAGCCAGATATGAGAGCAAGCGAGCCAGACATAAGAGCAAGCGAGCAAGCCAAATATGAGAGCGAGCCAGACATGAGAGCAAGCGAGCGAGCCAGATATGAGAGCGAGCGAGCCAGACATGAGAGCAGGCGAGCGAGCAAGATATGAGAGTGAGCGAGCCAGACATGAGAGCATGCGAGCGAGCAAGATATGAGAGCGAGCGAGCAAGATATGCGAGCGAGCCAGAAATGCGAGCGAGCGAGCCAGATAAGAGAGCGAGCCAGATAAGAGAGCGAGCCAGACAAGAGAGCAAGCAAGCTAGCCGGATATGAGAGCAAGCGAGCGAGCCATATAAGAGAGCGAGCCAGACAAGAGAGCAAGTGAGCGAACTAGATATGCGAGCGAGCCAGATAAGATAGCGAGCCAGACATGAGAGCATGCGAGCGAGCCAGATATGAGAGCAAGCGAGCAAGCCAGATATGAGAGCGAGACAGATAAGAGAGCTAGCCAGACAAGAGAGCAAGCGAGCGAGCCAGATATGTGAGCGAGCCAGATAAGAGAGCGAGCCAGACATGAGAGCAAGCGAGCGAGCCAGATATGAGAGCAAGCGAGCAAGCCAGATATGAGAGCGAGACAGATAAGAGGGCGAACCAGACAAGAGAGCAATCGAGCGAGCCAGATATGAGAGCGAGCAAGCCAGACATGAGAGCAAGCTAGCGAGCAAGATATGAGAGCGAGCCAGATATGAGAGCGAGCAAGCCAGACATGAGAGCAAGCTAGCGAGCAAGATATGAGAGCGAGCGAGCCAGACATGAGAGCAAGCGAGCAAGCCAGATATGCGAGCGAGCCAGAAATGCGAGCGAGCGAGCCAGATAAGAGAGCGAGCCAGACAAGAGAGCAAGCAAGCTGGCCGGATATGAGAGCAAGCGAGCGAGCCATATAAGAGAGCGAGCCAGACAAGAGAGCAAGTGAGCGAACCAGATATGCGAGCGAGCCAGATAAGAGAGCGAGCCAGACATGAGAGCAAGCGAGCGAACCAGATATGAGAGCAAGTGAGCAAGCCAGATATGAGAGCGAGACAGATAAGAGAGCTAGCCAGACAAGAGAGCAAGCGAGCGAGCCAGATATGCGAGCGAGCCAGATAAGAGAGCGAGCCAGATAAGAGAGCGAGCCAGACATGAGAGCAAGCGAGCGAGCCAGATATGAGAGCAAGTGAGCAAGCCATATATGAGAGCGAGACAGATAAGCGGGCGAACCAGACAAGAGAGCAATCGAGCGAGCCAGATATGAGAGCGAGCGAGCCAGACATGAGAGCAAGCTAGCGAGCAAGATATGAGAGCGAGCGACCCAGATATGCGAGCGAGCGAGCCAGATAAGAGAGCGAGCCAGATATGAGAGCGAGCGAGCCAGATAAGAGAGCGAGCCAGACATGAGAGCAAGCGAGCGAGCCAGATATGAGAGCAAGTGAGCAAGCCAGATATGAGAGCGAGACAGATAAGAGGGCGAACCAGACAAGAGAGCAATCGAGCGAGCCAGATATGAGAGCGAGTGAGCCAGACATAAGAGCAAGCGAGCGAGCAAGATATGAGATCGAGCGAGCCAGATATGCGAGCCAGCCGTATAAGAGAGCGAGCCAGACAAGAGAGCAAGTGAGTGAGCCAGATATGAGAGCAAGTGAGCGAGCCAGATATGCGAGCAAGCGAGCCAGATATGAGAGCAAGCGAGCGAGCAAGATATGAGAGCGAGTGAGCCAGACATAAGAGCAAGCGAGCGAGCAAGATATGAGATCGAGCGAGCCAGATATGCGAGCGAGCCGAATAAGAGAGCGAGCCAGACAAGAGAGCAAGTGAGTGAGCCAGATATGAGAGCAAGTGAGCGAGCCAGATATGCGAGCGAGCGAGCCAGATAAGAGAGCGAGCCAGACAAGAGAGCATGCGAGCGAGCCAGATATGCGAGCGATCGAGCCAGAGAAGAGAGTGAGCCAGACAAGAGAGCAAGCGAGCGAGCCAGATATGGGAGCGAACGAGCCAGATATGAGAGCAAGCGAGCCAGACATAAGAGCAAGCGAGCAAGCCAGATATGAGAGCGAGCCAGACATGAGAGCAAGCGAGCGAGCCATATATGAGAGCGAGCGAGCCAGACATGAGAGCAAGCGAGCGAGCCAGATATGAGAGCAAGCGAGCGAGCCATATAAGAGAGCGAGCCAGACAAGAGAGCAAGTGAGTGAACCAGATATGAGAGCGAACGAGCCAGACATGAGAGCAAGCGAGCAAGCCAGATATGAGAGCCAGCGAGCCAGACATGAGCGCAAGCGAGCGAGCCAGATATGAGAGCGAGCGAGCCAGATATGCGAGAGAGCGAGCAAGATAAGAGAGCTAGCCAGACAAGAGAGCAAGCGAGCGAGCCAGATATGCGAGCGAGCCAGATAAGAGAGCGAGCCAGACATGAGAGCAAGCGAGCGGGCCAGATATGAGAGCAAGCGAGCAAGCAAGATATAAGAGCAAGACAGATAAGAGGGTGAACCAGACAAGAGAGCAATCGAGCGAGCCAGATATGAGAGCGAGCAAGCTAGACATGAGAGCAAGCTAGCGAGCAAAATATGAGAGCAAGCGAGCCAGATATGAGAGCGAGCAAGCCAGACATGAGAGCAAGCTAGCGAGCAAGATATGAGAGCGAGCGAGCCAGTCATGAAAGCAAGCTAGCGAGCAAGATATGAGAGCGAGCGAGCCAGACATGAGAGCAAGCGGGTGAGCCAGATATGAGAGCGAGCGAGCCAGACATGAGAGCAAGCGAGCGAGCCAGATATGAGAGCGAGCGAGCCAGACATGAGAGCAAGCGAGCGAGCCAGATATGCGAGCGAGAGAGCCAGATAAGAGAGCGAGCCAGACAAAAGAGCAAGCGAGCGAGCCAGATATGAGAGCAAGCAAGCGAGCCAGATATGAGAGCAAGCGAGCGAGCCAGATATGAGAGCGAGCGAGACAGATATGCGAGACAGAAATGCGAGGAAGCCAGATAAGAGAGCGTGCCAGATAAGAGAGCGAGCCAGACAAGAGAGCAAGCAAGCTAGTCGGATATGAGAGCAAGCGAGCGAGCCAGATATGAGAGCGAGCAAGCCAGATATGCGAGCGAGCCAGATAAGAGAGAGTGCCAGACAAGAGAGCAAGCGAGCGAGCCAGATATGAGAGCAAGCGAGCGAGCCATATAAGAGAGCGAGCCAGACAAGATAGCAAGTGAGCGAACCAGATATGAGAGCGAGCGAGCCAGACATGAGAGCAAGCGAGCAAGCCAGATATGAGAGCGAGCGAGACAGACATGAGCGCAAGCGAGTGAGCCAGATATGAGAGAAGCGAGCCAGATATGCGAGCGAGCGAGCCAGATAAGAGTGCTAGCCAGACAAGAGAGCAAGCGAGCGAGCCAGATATGCGAGCAAGCTAGCGAGCCAGATATGAGAGCAAGCGAGCGAGCAAGATATGAGAGCGAGCGAGCCAGATATGCGAGCGAGCCAGAAATGCTAGCGAGCAAGCCAGATAAGAGAGCGAGCCAGATAAGAGAGCGAGCCAGACAAGAGAGCAAGCAAGCTAGCCGAATATGAGAGCAAGCGAGCGAGCCAGATATGAGTGTGAGCAAGCCAGATATGCGAGCGAGCCAGATAAGAGAGAGAGCCAGACAAGAGAGCAAGCGAGCGAGCCAGATATGAGAGCAAGCGAGCGAGCCATATAAGAGAGCGAGCCAGACAAGAGAGCAAGTGAGCGAACCAGATATGAGAGCGAGCGAGCCAGACATGAGAGCAAGCGAGCAAGCCAGATATGAGAGCCAGCGAGCCACACATGAGCGCAAGCGAGCGAGCCAGATATGAGAGCGAGCGAGCCAGATGTGCGAGCGAGCGAGCCAGATAAGAGAGCTAGCCAGACAATAGAGCAAGCAAGCGAGCCAGATATGCGAGCGAGCCAGATAAGAGAGCGAGCCAGACATGAGAGCAAGCGAGCTAGCCAGATATGAGAGCAAGCGAGCAAGCCAGATATGAGAGCGAGACAGATAAGAGAGCGAACCAGACAAGAGAGCAATCGAGCGAGCCAGATATGAGAGCGAGCAAGCCAGACATGAGAGCAAGCTAGCGAGCAAGAGATGAGAGCGAGCGAGCCAGATATGAGAGCGAGCAAGCCAGACATGAGAGCAAGCTAGCGAGCAAGATATGCGAGCGAGCGAGCCAGACATGAGAGCAAGCGAGCAAGCCAGATATGCGAGCGAGCCAGAAATGCGAGCGAGCGAGCCAGATAAGAGAGCGAGCCAGACAAGAGAGCAAGCAAGCTAGCCGGATATGAGAGCAAGCGAGCGAGCCATACAAGAGAGCAAGCCAGACAAGAGAGCAAGTGAGCGAACCAGATATGCGAGCGAGCCAGATAAGAGAGCGAGCCAGACATGAGAGCAAGCGAGCGAACCAGATATGAGAGCAAGCGAGCAAGCCAGATATGAGAGCGAGACAGATAAGAGAGCTAGCCAGACAAGAGAGCAAGCGAGCGAGCCAGATATGCGAGCGAGCCAGATAAGAGAGCGAGCCAGACATGAGAGCAAGCGAGCGAGCCAGATATGAGAGCAAGTGAGCAAGCCAGATATGAGAGCGAGACAGATAAGAGGGCGAACAAGACAAGAGAGCAATCGAGCGAGCCAGATATGAGAGCGAGCCAGACATGAGAGCAAGCTAGCGAGCAAGATATGAGAGCGAGCGACCCAGATATGCGAGCGAGCGAGCCAGATAAGAGAGCGAGCCAGATATGAGAGCAAGCGAGCCAGATAAGAGAGCGAGCCAGACATGAGAGCAAGCGAGCGAGCCAGATATGAGAGCAAGTGAGCAAGCCAGATATGAGAGCGAGACAGATAAGAGGGCGAACCAGACAAGAGAGCAATCGAGCGAGCCAGATATGAGAGCGAGTGAGCCAGACATAAGAGCAAGCGAGCGAGCGAGCAAGATATGAGATCGAGCGAGCCAGATATGCGACCGAACCGGATAAGAGAGCGAGCCAGACAAGAGAGCAAGTGAGTGAGCCAGATATGAGAGCAAGTGAGCGAGCCAGATATGCGAGCGAGCGAGCCAGATAAGAGAGCGAGCCAGACAAGAGAGCATGCGAGCGAGCCAGATATGCGAGCGAGCGAGCCAGATAAGAGAGTGAGCCAGACAAGAGAGCAAGCGAGCGAGCCAGATATGCGAGCGAACGAGCCAGATATGAGAGCAAGCGAGCCAGACATAAGAGCAAGCGAGCAAGCCAGATATGAGAGCGAGCCAGACATGAGAGCAAGCGAGCGAGCCAGATATGAGAGCGAGCGAGCCAGACATGAGAGCAGGCGAGCGAGCAAGATATGAGAGTGAGCGAGCCAGACATGAGAGCAAGCGAGCGAGCAAGATATGAGAGCGAGCGAGCAAGATATGCGAGCGAGCCAGAAATGCGAGCGAGCGAGCCAGATAAGAGAGCGAGCCAGATAAGAGAGCGAGCCAGACAAGAGAGCAAGCAAGCTAGCCGGATATGAGAGCAAGCGAGCGAGCCATATAAGAGAGCGAGCCAGACAAGAGAGCAAGTGAGCGAACTAGATATGCGAGCGAGCCAGATAAGAGAGCGAGCCAGACATGAGAGCATGCGAGCGAGCCAGATATGAGAGCAAGCGAGCAATCCAGATATGAGAGCGAGACAGATAAGAGAGCTAGCCAGACAAGAGAGCAAGCGAGCGAGCCAGATATGTGAGCGAGCCAGATAAGAGAGCGAGCCAGACATGAGAGCAAGCGAGCGAGCCAGATATGAGAGCAAGCGAGCAAGCCAGATATGAGAGCGAGACAGATAAGAGGGCGAACCAGACAAGAGAGCAATCGAGCGAGCCAGATATGAGAGCGAGCAAGCCAGACATGAGAGCAAGCTAGCGAGAAAGATATGAGAGCGAGCCAGATATGAGAGCGAGCAAGCCAGACATGAGAGCAAGCTAGCGAGCAAGATATGAGAGCGAGCGAGCCAGACATGAGAGCAAGCGAGCAAGCCAGATATGCGAGCGAGCCAGAAATGAGAGCGAGCGAGCCAGATAAGAGAGCGAGCCAGATAAGAGAGCGAGCCAGACAAGAGAGCAAGCAAGCTAGCCGAATATGAGAGCAAGCGAGCGAGCCATATAAGAGAGCGAGCCAGACAAGAGAGCAAGTGAGCGAACCAGATATGCGAGCGAGCCAGATAAGAGAGCGAGCCAGACATGAGAGCAAGCGAGCGAACCAGATATGAGAGCAAGTGAGCAAGCCAGATATGAGAGCGAGACAGATAAGAGAACTAGCCAGACAAGAGAGCAAGCGAGCGAGCCAGATATGCGAGCGAGCCAGATAAGAGAGCGAGCCAGATAAGAGAGTGATCCAGACAAGAGAGCAAGCGAGCGAGCCAGATATGCGAGCGAACGAGCCAGATATGAGAGCAAGCGAGCCATACATAAGAGCAAGCGAGCAAGCCAGATATGAGAGCGAGCCAGACATGAGAGCAAGCGAGCGAGCCAGACATGAGAGCAAGCGAGCGAGCAAGATATGAGAGCGAGCGAGCCAGACATGAGAGCAAGCGAGCGAGCAAGATATGAGAGCGAGCGAGCCAGACATGAGATCAAGTGAGCGAGCCAGATATGAGAGTGAGCGAGCCAGACATGAGAGCAAGCGAGCGATCAAGACATGAGAGCAAGAGAGCGAGCCAGATATGAGAGCGAGCGAGCCAGACATGAGAGCAAGCGAGCGAGCCAGATATGAGAGCGAGCGAGCCAGACATGAGAGCAAGCGAGCGAGCAAGATATGAGAGCGAGCGAGCCAGACATGAGAGCAAGCGAGCGAGCCAGATATGAGAGCGAGTGAGCCAGACATGAGAGCAAGCGAGCGAGCAAAATATGAGATCGAGCGAGCCAGATATGCGGGCAAGTCAGATAAGAGAGCGAGCCAGAAAAGAGAGCAAGTGAGCGAGCCAGATATGAGAGCAAGCGAGCGAGCCAGATATGAGAGCGAGCGAGATAAGAGAGCGAGCCAGACAAGAGAGCAAGCAAGCGAGCCAGATATGAGAGCAAGCGAGCGAGCCAGATATGAGAGCAAGCGAGCGAGCCAGATAAGAGAGCGAACCAGACAAGAGAGCAAGCGAGCGAGCCAGATTTGAGAGAGAGCGAGCCAGACATGAGAGCAAGCGAGCGAGCCAGACATGAGAGCAAGCGAGCGAGCCAGATATGAGAGCGATCGAGCCAGACATGAGCGCAAGCGAGTGAGCCAGATATGAGAGCGAGCCAGATATGCGAGCGAGCGAGCCAGATAAGAGAGCTAGCCAGACAAGAGAGCAAGCGAGCGAGCCAGATATGCGAGCAAGCGAGCCAGATATGAGAGCAAGCGAGCGAGCAAGATATGAGAGCGAGCGAGCAAGATATGAGAGCGAGCGAGCCAGATATGCGAGCGAGCCAGAAATGCGAGCGAGCAAGCCAGATAAGAGAGCGAGCCAGACAAGAGAGCAAGCAAGCTAGCCGGATATGAGAGCAAGCGAGCGAGCCAGATATGAGAGCGAACGAGCCAGATATGAGAGCAAGCGAGCCAGACATAAGAGCAAGCGAGCAAGCCAGATATGAGAGCAAGTGAGCAAGCCATATATGAGAGCGAGACAGATAAGAGGGCGAACCAGACAAGAGAGCAATCGAGCGAGCCAGATATGAGAGTGAGCGAGCCAGACATGAGAGCAAGCTAGCGAGCAAGATATGAGAGCGAGCGACCCAGATATGCGAGCGAGCAAGCCAGATAAGAGAGCGAGCCAGATATGAGAGCGAGCGAGCCAGATAAGAGAGCGAGCCAGACATGAGAGCAAGCGAGCGAGCCAGATATGAGAGCAAGTGAGCAAGCCAGATATGAGAGCGAGACAGATAAGAGGGCGAACCAGACAAGAGAGCAATCGAGCGAGCCAGATATGAGAGCGAGTGAGCCAGACATAAGAGCAAGCGAGCGAGCAAGATATGAGATCGAGCGAGCCAGATATGCGAGCGAGCCGGATAAGAGAGCGAGCCAGACAAGAGAGCAAGTGAGTGAGCCAGATATGAGAGCAAGTGAGCGAGCCAGATATGCGAGCGAGCGAGCCTGATAAGAGAGCGAGCCAGACAAGAGAGCATGCAAGCGAGCCAGATATGCGAGCGAGCGAGCCAAATAAGAGAGTGAGCCAGACAAGAGAGCAAGCGAGCGAGCCAGATATGCGAGCGAACGAGCCAGATATGAGAGCAAGCGAGCCAGACATAAGAGCAAGCGAGCAAGCCAGATATGAGAGCGAGCCAGACATGAGAGCAAGCGAGCGAGCCAGACATGAGAGCAAGCGAGCGAGCAAGATATAAGAGCGAGCGAGCCAGACATGAGAGCAAGCGAGCGAGCAAGACATGAGAGCAAGAGAGCGAGCCAGATATGAGAGCGAGCGAGCCAGACATGAGAGCAAGCGAGCGAGCCAGATATGAGAGCGAGCGAGCCAGACATGAGAGCAAGCGAGCGAGCAAGATATGAGAGCGAGCGAGCCAGACATGAGAGCAAGCGAGCGAGCCAGATATGAGAGCGAGTGAGCCAGACATGAGAGCAAGCGAGCGAGCAAAATATGAGATCGAGCGAGCCAGATATGCGGGCAAGTCAGATAAGAGAGCGAGCCAGAAAAGAGAGCAAGTGAGCGAGCCAGATATGAGAGCAAGCGAGCGAGCCAGATATGAGAGCGAGCGAGTTAAGAGAGCGAGCCAGACAAGAGAGCAAGCAAGTGAGCCAGATATGAGAGCAAGCGAGCGAGCCAGATATGCAAGCGAGCGAGCCAGATAAGAGAGCGAACCAGACAAGAGAGCAAGCGAGCGAGCGAGATTTGAGAGAGAACGCGCCAGACATGAGAGCAAGCGAGCGAGCCAGACATGAGAGCAAGCGAGCGAGCCAGATATGAGAGCGAGCGAGCCAGACATGAGCGCAAGCGAGTGAGCCAGATATGAGAGCGAGCAAGCCAGATATGCGAGTGAGCGAGCCAGATAAGAGAGCTAGCCAGACAAGAGAGCAAGCGAGCGAGCAAGATATGAGAGCGAGCGAGCCAGACATGAGAGCAAGCGAGCGAGCCAGATATGAGAGCGAGCCAGACATGAGAGCAAGCGAGCGAGCAAGATATGAGAGTGAGCCAGATAAGAGAGAGCGAACCAGAAAAGAGAGCAAGCGAGCGAGCCAGATATGAGAGCGAGCGAGCCAGACTTGAGAGCAAGCGTGCGAGCCAGATATGAGAGCGAGCGTGCCAGACATGAGAGCAAGCGAGCGAGCCATATATGAGAGCGAGCGAGCCAGATATGAAAGCGAGCGAGCCAGACATGAGAGCAAGCGAGCGAGCCAGATATGAGAGCAAGCGAGCCAGACATGAGAGCAAGCGAGCGAGCCAGATATGAGAGCGATCGAGCCAGACATGAGAGCAAGCGAGCGAGCCAGATATGAGAGCGAGCGAGACAGACATGAGAGCAAGCGAGCGAGCCAGATAAGAGAGCGAGCCAGACAAGAGAGCAAGTGAGTGAGCCAGATATGAGAGCAAGCGAACGAGCCAGATATGCGAGCGAGCGAACCAGATAAGCGAGTGAGCCAGACAAGAGAGCAAGCGAGCGAGCCAGATATGCGAGCGAACGAGCCAGACATGAGAGCGAGCGAGCCAGACATGAGAGCAAGCGAGCGAGCCAGATATGAGAGCGAGCGAGCCAGATATGAGAGCAAGCGAGCGAGCCAGATATGAGAGCGAGCCAAACATGAGAACAAGCGAGTTAGCAAGATATTGTTACGCCGAGCGCTCCGGGTCCCCGCTCCTCCCCGGAGCGCTCGCTACACTCCTCTCACTGCAGCGCTCCGGGCCCGGGGCGCTGCGATACCGCCTCTGGCCGGGATGCGATTCGCGATGCGGGTAGCGCCCGCTCGCGATGCGCACCCCGGCTCCCGTACCTGACTCGCTCTCCGTCAGTTCTGTCCCGGCGCGCGCGGCCCCGCTCCCTAGGGCGCGCGCGCGCCGGGTCTCTGCGATTTAAAGGGCCACTGCGCCGCTGATTGGCGCAGTGGTTCCAATTAGTGTTTACACCTGTGCACTTCCCTATATCACCTCACTTCCCCTTCACTCCCTCGCCGGATCTTGTTGCCTTAGTGCCAGTGAAAGCGTTTCCTTGTGTGTTCCTAGCCTGTGTTCCAGACCTCCTGCCGTTGCCCCTGACTACGATCCTTGCTGCCTGCCCCGACCTTCTGCTACGTCCGACCTTGCTTCTGTCTACTCCCTTGTACCGCGCCTATCTTCAGCAGCCAGAGAGGTTGAGCCGTTGCTAGGGGATACGACCTGGTCACTACCGCCGCAGCAAGACCATCCCGCTTTGCGGCGGGCTCTGGTGAAAACCAGTAGTGACTTAGAACCGATCCTCTAGCACGGTCCACGCCAATCCCTCTCTGGCACAGAGGATCCACTACCTGCCAGCCGGCATCGTGACAGTAGATCCGGCCATGGATCCCGCTGAAGTTCCTCTGCCAGTTGTCGCTGACCTCACCACGGTGGTCGCCCAGCAGTCACAACAGATTGCGCAACAAGGCCAACAGCTGTCTCAACTGACTGTTATGCTACAACAGTTACTACCACAGCTCCAGCAACCATCTCCTCCGCCAGCTCCTGTACCTCCTCCGCAGCGAGTGGCCGCTTCTGGACTACGACTATCCTTGCCGGATAAATTTGATGGGGACTCTAAGCTTTGCCGTGGCTTCCTTTCCCAATGTTCATTACACTTGGAGATGATGTCGGACCAGTTCCCCACTGAAAGGTCTAAGGTGGCTTTCGTAGTCAGCCTGCTGTCTGGAAAAGCCCTGGCTTGGGCCACACCGCTCTGGGACCGCAATGATCCCGTCACTGCCTCTGTACACTCCTTCTTCTCGGAAATTCGAAGTGTCTTTGAGGAACCTGCCCGAGCCTCTTCTGCTGAGACTGCCCTGTTGAACCTGGTCCAGGGTAATTCTTCCGTTGGCGAGTATGCCGTACAATTCCGTACTCTTGCTTCTGAGTTATCCTGGAACAATGAGGCCCTCTGCGCGACCTTTAAAAAAGGCCTATCCAGCAACATTAAAGATGTTCTGGCCGCACGAGAAATGCCTGCTAATCTTCATGAACTTATTCACCTAGCCACTCGCATTGACATGCGTTTTTCCGAAAGGCGTCAGGAGCTCCGCCAAGATATGGACTCTGTTCGCACGAGGCGTTTCTTCTCCTCGGCTCCTCTCTCCTCTGGTTCCCTGCAATCTGTTCCTGTGCCTCCCGCCGTGGAGGCTATGCAGGTCGACCGGTCTCGCCTGACATCTCAAGAGAGGACACGACGCCGCATGGAGAACCTCTGCCTGTACTGTGCTAGTACCGAACACTTCCTGAGGGATTGTCCTATCCGCCCTCCCCGCCTGGAAAGACGTACCCTGACTCCGCACAAAGGTGAGACAATCCTTGATGTCCACTCTGCTTCTCCACGTCTCACTGTGCCTGTGCGGATGTCTGCCTCTGCCGTCTCCTTCTCTTCTGTGGCCTTCTTAGACTCTGGATCTGCAGGAAATTTTATTTTGGCCTCTCTCGTCAACAGGTTCAACATCCCAGTGACCAGTCTCACCAGACCCCTTTACATCAATTGTATAAACAATGAAAGATTGGACTGTTCCATACGTTTCCGCACGGAGCCCCTTCTAATGAGCATCGGATCTCATCACGAGAGGATTGAACTTTTGGTCCTCCCCAATTGCACCTCGGAAATTCTCCTTGGACTTCCCTGGCTTCAACTTCATTCCCCAACCCTGGATTGGTCCACTGGGGAGATCAAGAGTTGGGGGCCCTCTTGTTCCAAGGACTGTCTAAAACCGGTTCCCAGTAACCCTTGCCGTAACTCTGTGCTTCCTCCAGTAACCGGTCTCCCTAAGGCCTATATGGACTTCGCGGATGTTTTCTGCAAAAAACAAGCGGAGACTCTACCTCCTCACAGGCCTTATGACTGTCCTATCGACCTCCTCCCGGGCACTACTCCACCCCGGGGCAGAATTTATCCTCTCTCTGCCCCAGAGACTCTTGCCATGTCTGAATACGTCCAGGAGAATCTAAAAAAGGGCTTTATCCGTAAATCCTCCTCTCCTGCCGGAGCCGGATTTTTCTTTGTGTCCAAAAAAGATGGCTCTCTACGTCCTTGCATTGACTACCGCGGACTTAATAAAATCACGGTTAAGAACCGCTACCCCTTACCCCTCATCTCTGAACTCTTTGATCGCCTCCAAGGTGCCCACATCTTTACTAAATTGGACTTAAGAGGCGCCTATAACCTCATCCGCATCAGAGAGGGGGATGAGTGGAAAACAGCATTTAACACCAGAGATGGACACTTTGAGTATCTGGTCATGCCCTTTGGCCTGTGCAACGCCCCTGCTGTCTTCCAAGACTTTGTTAATGAAATTTTTCGTGATCTGTTATACTCCTGTGTTGTTGTATATCTTGATGATATCCTAATTTTTTCGGCCAATCTAGAAGAACACCGCCAGCATGTCCGTATGGTTCTTCAGAGACTTCGTGACAATCAACTCTATGCTAAAATTGAGAAATGTCTGTTTGAATGCCAATCTCTTCCTTTTCTAGGATACTTGGTCTCTGGCCAGGGACTACAAATGGATCCAGATAAACTCTCTGCCGTCTTAGATTGGCCACGCCCCTCCGGACTCCGTGCCATCCAACGTTTTTTGGGGTTCGCCAATTATTACAGGCAATTTATTCCACATTTTTCTACCATTGTGGCTCCTATTGTGGCTTTAACCAAAAAAAATGCCGATCCCAAGTCTTGGCCTCCTCAAGCGGAAGACGCCTTTAAACGACTCAAGTCCGCCTTCTCTTCGGCTCCCGTGCTCTCCAGACCTGACCCATCTAAACCCTTCCTATTGGAGGTTGATGCCTCCTCAGTGGGAGCTGGAGCTGTCCTTCTACAAAAAAACTCTTCCGGGCATGCTGTTACTTGTGGGTTTTTTTCTAGGACCTTCTCTCCGGCGGAGAGGAACTACTCCATCGGGGATCGAGAGCTTCTAGCCATTAAATTAGCACTTGAGGAATGGAGGCATCTGCTGGAGGGATCAAGATTTCCAGTTATTATTTACACCGATCACAAGAACCTCTCATACCTCGAGTCTGCCCAACGGCTGAATCCTCGTCAGGCCAGGTGGTCTCTGTTCTTTGCCCGATTTAATTTTGAAATTCACTTTCGGCCTGCTGATAAGAACATTAGGGCCGATGCTCTCTCTCGTTCCTCAGATGCTTCTGAAATTGAACTCTCTCCTCAACCCATCATTCCTCCTGACTGCCTGATTTCCACTTCTCCAGCCTCCATCAGGCAAACTCCACCAGGAAAGACCTTTGTTTCTCCACGCCAACGCCTCGGAATCCTCAAATGGGGTCACTCCTCCCATCTCGCAGGTCATGCGGGCATCAAGAAATCTGTGCAACTCATCTCTCGCTTCTATTGGTGGCCGACTCTAGAGACTGATGTGGTGGACTTTGTGCGAGCCTGCACTATCTGTGCCCGGGATAAGACTCCTCGCCAGAAGCCCGCTGGTTTTCTTCTTCCTCTGCCTGTTCCCGAACAGCCTTGGTCTCTGATTGGTATGGATTTTATTACTGACTTACCCCCATCCCATGGCAACACTGTTATTTGGGTGGTCGTTGATCGATTCTCCAAAATGGCACATTTCATCCCTCTTCCTGGTCTTCCTTCAGCGCCTCAGTTGGCTAAACAATTTTTTGTACACATTTTTCGTCTTCACGGGTTGCCTACGCAGATCGTCTCGGATAGAGGCGTCCAATTTGTGTCTAAATTCTGGAGGGCTCTCTGTAAACAACTCAAGATTAAATTAAATTTTTCTTCTGCATACCATCCTCAATCCAATGGACAAGTAGAAAGAATTAACCAGATCTTGGGTGACTATTTACGACATTTTGTTTCCTCCCGCCAGGATGACTGGGCAGATCTTCTACCTTGGGCCGAATTCTCGTATAATTTCAGAATCTCTGAATCTTCCTCCAAATCCCCGTTTTTCGTGGTGTACGGCCGTCACCCTCTTCCCCCCCTCCCTACCCCCTTGCCCTCTGGTCTGCCCGCTGTGGATGAAATTTCTCGTGATCTCTCCATCATATGGAGAGAGACCCAAAATTCTCTCTTACAGGCTTCTTCACGCATGAAGAGATTCGCGGATAAGAAAAGAAGAGCTCCTCCCATTTTTTCCCCTGGAGACAAGGTATGGCTCTCCGCCAAATATGTCCGCTTCCGTGTCCCTAGCTATAAGTTGGGACCACGCTATCTTGGTCCTTTCAAGATTTTGCGCCAGATTAATCCTGTCTCTTACAAACTTCTTCTTCCTCCTTCTCTTCGTATTCCTAATGCCTTTCATGTTTCTCTTCTTAAACCACTTATCATTAACCGTTTCTCTCCCAAATCTGTTCCCCCCACTCCTGTCTCCGGCTCCTCGGACATCTTCTCCGTCAAGGAAATTTTGGCATCTAAAAAGGTCAGAGGGAAAACCTTCTTTTTAGTGGATTGGGAGGGTTGTGGTCCTGAAGAGAGGTCCTGGGAACCTGAGGACAATATCCTGGACAAAAGTCTGGTCCTCAGGTTCTCAGGCTCCAAGAAGAGGGGGAGACCCAAGGGGGGGGGTACTGTTACGCCGAGCGCTCCGGGTCCCCGCTCCTCCCCGGAGCGCTCGCTACACTCCTCTCACTGCAGCGCTCCGGGCCCGGGGCGCTGCGATACCGCCTCTGGCCGGGATGCGATTCGCGATGCGGGTAGCGCCCGCTCGCGATGCGCACCCCGGCTCCCGTACCTGACTCGCTCTCCGTCAGTTCTGTCCCGGCGCGCGCGGCCCCGCTCCCTAGGGCGCGCGCGCGCCGGGTCTCTGCGATTTAAAGGGCCACTGCGCCGCTGATTGGCGCAGTGGTTCCAATTAGTGTTTACACCTGTGCACTTCCCTATATCACCTCACTTCCCCTTCACTCCCTCGCCGGATCTTGTTGCCTTAGTGCCAGTGAAAGCGTTTCCTTGTGTGTTCCTAGCCTGTGTTCCAGACCTCCTGCCGTTGCCCCTGACTACGATCCTTGCTGCCTGCCCCGACCTTCTGCTACGTCCGACCTTGCTTCTGTCTACTCCCTTGTACCGCGCCTATCTTCAGCAGCCAGAGAGGTTGAGCCGTTGCTAGGGGATACGACCTGGTCACTACCGCCGCAGCAAGACCATCCCGCTTTGCGGCGGGCTCTGGTGAAAACCAGTAGTGACTTAGAACCGATCCTCTAGCACGGTCCACGCCAATCCCTCTCTGGCACAGAGGATCCACTACCTGCCAGCCGGCATCGTGACAGATATGAGAGCGAGCCAGATAAGAGAGCGAACCAGACAAGAGAGCAAGCGAGCGAGCCAGATATGAGAGCGAGCAAGCCAGACATGAGAGCAAGAGAGCGAGCCAGATATGAGAGCGAGCGAGCCAGACATGAGAGCAAGCGAGCGAGCCAGATATGAGAGCGAGCCAGATATGAGAGCGAGCGAGCCAGACATGAGAGCAAGCGAGCGAGCCAGATATGAGAGCGAGGGAGCCAGATAAGTGAGCGAGCCAGATATGAGAGCAAGCGAGCAAGCCAGATATGCGAGCGAGCCAGATAAGAGAGCGAGCCAGACAAGAGAGCAAGTGAGCGAGCCAGATATGAGAGCGAGCGAGACAGACATGAGAGCAAGCGAGCGAACCAGATATGAGAGCCAGCGAGCAAGCCAGATATGAGAGCGAGACAGATAAGAGGGCGAACCACACAAGAGAACAATCAAGCGAGCCAGATATGAGAGCGAGCGAGCCAGACATGAGAGCAAGCTAGCGAGCAAGATATGAAAGCGAGCGACCCAGATATGCGAGCGAGCCAGATAAGAGAGCGAGCCAGACAAGAGAGCAAGCGAGCGAGCAAGATATCAGAGCAAGCAAGCGAGCCAGATATGAGAGCAAGCGAGCGAGCCAGATATGAGAGCAAGCGAGCGAGCCAGATATGAGAGCGAGCGAGCCAGTCATGAGAGCAAGCGAGCGAGCCAGATATGCGAGCGAGCCAGATAAGAGAGCGAGCCAGACAAGAGAGCAAGCGAGCGAGCAAGATATCAGAACAAGCAAGCGAGCCAGATATGAGAGCAAGCGAGCGAGCCAGATATGAGAGCAAGCGAGCGAGCCAGATATGAGAGCGAGCGAGCTAGACATGAGACCAAACGAGCGAGCAAGATATGAGAGCGAGCGAGCCAGATATGAGAGCGAGCGAGCCAGACATGAGAGCAAGCGAGCGAGCCAGATATGCGAGCGAGCCAGATAAGAGAGCGAGCCAGACAAGAGAGCAAGCGAGCGAGCAAGATATCAGAACAAGCAAGCGAGCCAGATATGAGAGCAAGCGAGCGAGCCAGATATGAGAGCAAGCGAGCGAGCCAGATATGAGAGCGAGCGAGCTAGACATGAGACCAAACGAGCGAGCAAGATATGAGAGCGAGCGAGCAAGATATGCGAGCGAGACAGATAAGAGGGCAAACCAGACAAGAGAACAATCGAGCGAGCCAGATATGAGAGCGAGCGAGCCAGACATGAGAGCAAGCTAGCGAGCAAGATATGAGAGCGAGCGACCCAGATATGCGAGCGAGCGAGCCAGATAAGAGAGCGAGCCAGATATGAGAGCAAGCGAGCCAGACATGAGAGCAAGCGAGCGAGCCAGATATGAGAGCGAGCGAGACAGACATGAGAGCAAGCGAGCGAGCCAGATATGAGAGCGAGCGAGCCAGACATGAGAGCAAGCGAGCGAGCAAGATATGAGAGCGAGCGAGCTAGACATGAGAGCAAGCGAGCGAGCCAGATATGAGAGCGAGTGAGCCAGACATAAGAGCAAGCGAGCGAGCAAAATATGAGATCGAGCGAGCCAGATATGAGAGCAAGCGAGCGAGCCAGATAAGAAAGCGAGCCAGACGAGAGAGCAAGTGAGTGAGCCAGATATGAGAGCAAGCAAGACAAGAGAGCAAGCGAGCGAGCCAGATATGTGAGCGAGCGAGCCAGATAAGAGAGTGAGCCAGACAAGAGAGCAAGCGAGCGAGCCAGATATGCGAGCGAACGAGCCAGATATGAGAGCAAGCGAGCGACCAAGATATGAGAGCGAGCGAACCAGACATGAGAGCAAGCGAGCGAGCCAGATATGAGAGCGAGCCAGACATGAGAGCAAGCGAGCGAGCAAGATATGAGAGCGAGCCAGATAAGAGAGCGATCCAGACAAGAGAGCAAGCGAGCGAGCCAGATATGAGAGCGAGCAAGCCAAACATTAGAGCAAGCGAGCGAGCCAGATATGAGAGCGAGCGAGCCAGACATGAGAGCAAGCGAGCGAGCCAGATATGAGAGCGAGCGAGCCAGATATGAGAGCAAGCGAGCGAGCCAGATATGCGAGCGAGCGAGCCAGATAAGAGAGCGAGCCAGACAAGAGAGCAAGCGAGCGAGTAAGATTTAAGAGCAAGCGAGCGAGCCAGATATGAGAGCAAGCGAGCGAGCCAGATATGAGAGCAAGCGAGCGAGCCAGATATGAGAGCAAGCGAGCGAGCCAGATATGAGAGCGAGCCAAATAAGAGAGAGAGCCAGACAAGAGAGCAAGTGAGTGAACCAGATATGAGAGCGAGCGAGACAGACATGAGAGCAAGCGAGCGAGCCAGATATGAGAGCCAGCGAGCAAGCCAGATATGAGAGCGAGACAGATAAGAGGGCGAACCAGACAAGAGAACAATCGAGCGAGCCAGATATGAGAGCGAGCGAGCCAGACATGAGAGCAAGCTAGCGTGCAAGATATGAAAGCGAGCGACCCAGATATGCGAGCGAGCGAGCCAGATAAGAGAGCGAGCCAGATATGAGAGCGAGCGAGCCAGACATGAGAGCAAGCGAGCGAGCCAGATATGAGAGCGAGCGAGCCAGACATGAGAGCATGCGAGCGAGCAAGATATGAGAGCGAGTGAGCCAGACATGAGAGCAAGCGAGCGAGCAAGATATGAGATCGAGCGAGCCAGATAAGAGACCGAGCCAGATATGAGAGCGAGCGAGCCAGACATGAGAGCAAGCGAGCGAGCCAGATATGAGAGCGAGCGAGCCAGACATGAGAGCAAGCGAGCGAGCAAGATATGAGAGCGAGCGAGCCAGACATGAGAGCAAGCGAGCGAGCAAGATATGAGAGCGAGTGAGCCAGACATGAGAGCAAGCGAGCGAGCCAGATATGAGAGCAAGCGAGCGAGCCAGATATGAGAGCCAGCGAGCAAGCCAGATATGAGAGCGAGACAGATAAGAGGGCGAACCAGACAAGAGAACAATCGAGCGAGCCAGATATGAGAGCGAGCGAGCCAGACATGAGAGCAAGCTAGCGAGCAAGATATGAAAGCGAGCGACCCAGATATGCGAGCGAGCGAGCCAGATAAGAGAGCGAGCCAGATATGAGAGCGAGCGAGCCAGACATAAGAGCAAGCGAGCGAGCCAAATATGAGAGCGAGCGAGCCAGACATGAGAGCAAGCGAGCGAGCCAGATATGCGAGCTAGCCAGATAAGAGAGCGAGCCAGACAAGAGAGCAAGCAAGCGAGCAAGATATCAGAGCAAGCAAGCGAGCCAGATATGAGAGCAAGCGAGCGAGCCAGATATGAGAGCAAGCGAGCGAGCCAGATATGAGAGCAAGCGAGCGAGCCAGATATGAGAGCGAGCGAGCTAGACATGAGACCAAGCGAGCGAGCAAGATATGAGAGCGAGCGAGCCAGATATGCGAGCGAGACAGATAAGAGGGCAAACCAGACAAGAGAACAATCGAGCGAGCCAGATATGAGAGCGAGCGAGCCAGACATGAGAGCAAGCTAGCGAGCAAGATATGAGAGCGAGCGACCCAGATATGCGAGCGAGCGAGCCAGATAAGAGAGCGAGCCAGATATAAGAGCAAGCGAGCCAGACATGAGAGCAAGCGAGCGAGCCAGATATGAGAGCGAGCGAGACAGACATGAGAGCAAGCGAGCGAGCCAGATATGAGAGCGAGCGAGCCAGACATGAGAGCAAGCGAGCGAGCAAGATATGAGAGCGAGCGAGCTAGACATGAGAGCAAGCGAGCGAGCCAGATATGAGAGCGAGTGAGCCAGACATAAGAGCAAGCGAGCGAGCAAGATATGAGATCGAGCGAGCCAGATATGAGAGCAAGCAAGCGAGCCAGATAAGAAAGCGAGCCATACAAGAGAGCAAGTGAGTGAGCCAGATATGAGAGCAAGCAAGACAAGAGAGCAAGCGAGCGAGCCAGATATGTGAGCGAGCGAGCCAGATAAGAGAGTGAGCCAGACAAGAGAGCAAGCGAGCGAGCCAGATATGCGAGCGAACGAGCCAGATATGAGAGCAAGCGAGCGACCAAGATATGAGAGCGAGCGAGCCAGACATGAGAGCAAGCGAGCGAGCCAGATATGAGAGCAAGCCAGACATGAGAGCAAGCGAGCGAGCAAGATATGAGAGCGAGCCAGATAAGAGAGCGATCCGGACAAGAGAGCAAGCGAGCGAGCCAGATATGAGAGCGAGCGAGCCAGATATGAGAGCAAGCGAGCGAGCCAGATATGCGAGCGAGCGAGCCAGATAAGAGAGCGAGCCAGACAAGAGAGCAAGCGAGCGAGTAAGATTTAAGAGCAAGCGAGCGAGCCAGATATGAGAGCAAGCGAGCGAGCCAGATATGAGAGCAAGCGAGCGAGCCAGATATGAGAGCAAGCGAGCGAGCCAGATATGAGAGCGAGCCAAATAAGAGAGAGAGCCAGACAAGAGAGCAAGTGAGTGAACCAGATATGAGAGCGAGCGAGACAGACATGAGAGCAAGCGAGCGAGCCAGATATGAGAGCCAGCGAGCAAGCCAGATATGAGAGCGAGACAGATAAGAGGGCGAACCAGACAAGAGAACAATCGAGCGAGCCAGATATGAGAGCGAGCGAGCCAGACATGAGAGCAAGCTAGCGTGCAAGATATGAAAGCGAGCGACCCAGATATGCGAGCGAGCGAGCCAGATAAGAGAGCGAGCCAGATATGAGAGCGAGCGAGCCAGACATGAGAGCAAGCGAGCGAGCCAGATATGAGAGCGAGCGAGCCAGACATGAGAGCATGCGAGCGAGCAAGATATGAGAGCGAGTGAGCCAGACATGAGAGCAAGCGAGCGAGCAAGATATGAGATCGAGCGAGCCAGATAAGAGACCGAGCCAGATATGAGAGCGAGCGAGCCAGACATGAGAGCAAGCGAGCGAGCCAGATATGAGAGCGAGCGAGCCAGACATGAGAGCAAGCGAGCGAGCAAGATATGAGAGCGAGCGAGCCAGACATGAGAGCAAGCGAGCGAGCAAGATATGAGAGCGAGTGAGCCAGACATGAGAGCAAGCGAGCGAGCCAGATATGAGAGCAAGCGAGCGAGCCAGATATGAGAGCCAGCGAGCAAGCCAGATATGAGAGCGAGACAGATAAGAGGGCGAACCAGACAAGAGAACAATCGAGCGAGCCAGATATGAGAGCGAGCGAGCCAGACATGAGAGCAAGCTAGCGAGCAAGATATGAAAGCGAGCGACCCAGATATGCGAGCGAGCGAGCCAGATAAGAGAGCGAGCCAGATATGAGAGCGAGCGAGCCAGACATAAGAGCAAGCGAGCGAGCCAAATATGAGAGCGAGCGAGCCAGACATGAGAGCAAGCGAGCGAGCCAGATATGCGAGCTAGCCAGATAAGAGAGCGAGCCAGACAAGAGAGCAAGCAAGCGAGCAAGATATCAGAGCAAGCAAGCGAGCCAGATATGAGAGCAAGCGAGCGAGCCAGATATGAGAGCAAGCGAGCGAGCCAGATATGAGAGCAAGCGAGCGAGCCAGATATGAGAGCGAGCGAGCTAGACATGAGACCAAGCGAGCGAGCAAGATATGAGAGCGAGCGAGCCAGATATGCGAGCGAGACAGATAAGAGGGCAAACCAGACAAGAGAACAATCGAGCGAGCCAGATATGAGAGCGAGCGAGCCAGACATGAGAGCAAGCTAGCGAGCAAGATATGAGAGCGAGCGACCCAGATATGCGAGCGAGCGAGCCAGATAAGAGAGCGAGCCAGATATAAGAGCAAGCGAGCCAGACATGAGAGCAAGCGAGCGAGCCAGATATGAGAGCGAGCGAGACAGACATGAGAGCAAGCGAGCGAGCCAGATATGAGAGCGAGCGAGCCAGACATGAGAGCAAGCGAGCGAGCAAGATATGAGAGCGAGCGAGCTAGACATGAGAGCAAGCGAGCGAGCCAGATATGAGAGCGAGTGAGCCAGACATAAGAGCAAGCGAGCGAGCAAGATATGAGATCGAGCGAGCCAGATATGAGAGCAAGCAAGCGAGCCAGATAAGAAAGCGAGCCATACAAGAGAGCAAGTGAGTGAGCCAGATATGAGAGCAAGCAAGACAAGAGAGCAAGCGAGCGAGCCAGATATGTGAGCGAGCGAGCCAGATAAGAGAGTGAGCCAGACAAGAGAGCAAGCGAGCGAGCCAGATATGCGAGCGAACGAGCCAGATATGAGAGCAAGCGAGCGACCAAGATATGAGAGCGAGCGAGCCAGACATGAGAGCAAGCGAGCGAGCCAGATATGAGAGCAAGCCAGACATGAGAGCAAGCGAGCGAGCAAGATATGAGAGCGAGCCAGATAAGAGAGCGATCCGGACAAGAGAGCAAGCGAGCGAGCCAGATATGAGAGCGAGCAAGCCAGACATTAGAGCAAGCGAGCGAGCCAGATATGAGAGCGAGCGAGCCAGACATGAGAGCAAGCGAGCGAGACAGATATGCGAGCGAACGAGCCAGATATGAGAGCAAGCGAGCGACCAAGATATGAGAGCGAGCGAGCCAGACATGAGAGCAAGCGAGCGAAACAGATATGAGAGCAAGCCAGACATGAGAGCAAGCGAGCGAGCAAGATATGAGAGAGAGCCAGATAAGAGAGCGATCCGGACAAGAGAGCAAGCGAGCGAGCCAGATATGAGAGCGAGCAAGCCAGACATTAGAGCAAGCGAGCGAGCCAGATATGAGAGCGAGCGAGCCAGACATGAGAGCAAGCGAGCGAGCCAGATATTAGAGCGAGCGAGCCAGATATGAGAGCAAGCGAGCGAGCCATATATGCGAGCGAGCGAGCCAGATAAGAGAGCGAGCCAGACAAGAGAGCAAGCGAGCGAGTAAGATATAAGAGCAAGCGAGCGAGCCAGATATGAGAGCAAGCGAGCGAGCCAGATATGAGAGCAAGCGAGCGAGCCAGATATGAGAGCGAGCCAGATAAGAGAGAGAGACAGACAAGAGAGCAAGTGAGCGAACCAGATATGAGAGCGAGCGAGCCAGACATGAGAGCAAGCGAGCAAGCCAGATATGAGGGCAAGCGAGCCAGATATGAGCGCAAGCGAGTGAGCCAGATATGAGAGCGAGCGAGCCAGATAAGAGAGCTAGCCAGACATGAGACCAAGCGAGCGAGCAAGATATGAGAGCGAGCGAGCCAGATATGCGAGCAAGCCAGAAATGCGAGCGAGCAAGCCAGATAAGAGAGCGAGCCAGATAAGAGAGCGAGCCAGACAAGAGAGCAAGCAAGCTAGTCGGATATGAGAGCAAGCGAGAGAAACAGATATGAGAGCGAGCAAGTCAGATATGCAAGCGAGCCAGATAAGAGAGAGAGCCAGACAAGAGAGCAAGTGAGCGAACCAGATATGAGAGCGAGCCAGACATGAGAGCAAGCGAGCGAGCAAGATATGAGAGCGAGCCAGACATGAGAGCAAACGAGCGAGCCAGATATGAGAGCGAGCGAGCCAGACATGAGAGCAAGAGCGCGAGCAAGATATGAGAGCGAGCGAGCCAGACATGAGAGCAAGCTAGCGAGCCAGATATGAGAGCGAGTGAGCCAGACATAAGAGCAAGCGAGCGATCAAGATATGAGATCGAGCGAGCCAGATATGCGAGCAAGCCAGATAAGAGAGCGAGCCAGACAAGAGAGCAAGTGAGTGAGCCAGATATGAGAGCAAGCGAGCGAGCCAGATATGCGAGCGAGCGAGCCAGATAAGAGAGCGAGCCAGATAAGAGAGCAAGCGAGCGAGCCAGATATGCGAGCGAGCGAACCAGATAAGAGAGTGAGCCAGACAAGAGAGCAAGCAAGCGAGCCAGATATGCGAGCGAACGAGCAAGATATGAGAGCGATCCAGACAAGAGAGCAGGCGAGCCAGACAAGAGAGCAAGCAAGCGAGCCAGATATGCGAGCGAGCCAGATTAGAGAGCGAGCCAGACAAGAAAGCAAGTGAATGAGCCAGATATGAGAGCAAGCGAGCCAGCCAGATAAGAGAGCGAGCCAGACAAGAGAGCAAGTGAGCGAGCCAGATATGAGAGCGAGTGAGCCAGACATGAGAGCAAGCGAGTGAGCCAGATATGAGAGCGAGCGAGCCAGACATGAGAGCAAGTGAGCGAGCCAGATATGAGAGCGAGCGAGCCAGACATGAGAGCAAGAGCGCGAGCAAGATATGAGAGCGAGCGAGCCAGACATGAGAGCAAGCTAGCGAGCCAGATATGAGAGCGAGTGAGCCAGACATAAGAGCAAGCGAGCGATCAAGATATGAGATCGAGCGAGCCAGATATGCGAGCAAGCCAGAAAAGAGAGCGAGCCAGACAAGAGAGCAAGTGAGTGAGCCAGATATGAGAGCAAGCGAGCGAGCCAGATATGCGAGCGAGCGAGCCAGATAAGAGAGCGAGCCAGACAAGAAAGCAAGCGAGCGAGCCAGATATGCGAGCGAGCGAACCAGATATGAGAGTGAGCCAGACAAGAGAGCAAGCGAGCGAGCCAGATATGCGAGCGAACGAGCAAGATATGAGAGCGAGCAAGCCAGACATGAGAGCAAGCGAGCGAGCCAAATATGAGAGCGATCGAGCCAGACATGAGGGCAAGCGAGCGAGCCAAATATGAGAGCGATCGAGCCAGACATGAGAGCAAGCGAGCAAGCCAGATATGAGAGCGAGCCAGACATGAGAGCAAGCGAGCGAGCCAGATATGAGAGTGAGCGAGCCAGTCATAAGAGCAAGCAAGCAAGCCAGATATGAGAGCGAGCCAGACATGAGAGCAAGAGAGAGAGCAAGATATGAGAGCGAGCGAGCCAGACATGAGAGCAAGAGCGCGAGCAAGATATGAGAGCGAGCGAGCCAGACATGAGAGCAAGCTAGCGAGCCAGATATGAGAGCGAGTGAGCCAGACATAAGAGCAAGCGAGCGATCAAGATATGAGATCGAGCGAGCCAGATATGCGAGCAAGCCAGAAAAGAGAGCGAGCCAGACAAGAGAGCAAGTGAGTGAGCCAGATATGAGAGCAAGCGAGCGAGCCAGATATGCGAGCGAGCGAGCCAGATAAGAGAGCGAGCCAGACAAGAAAGCAAGCGAGCGAGCCAGATATGCGAGCGAGCGAACCAGATATGAGAGTGAGCCAGACAAGAGAGCAAGCGAGCGAGCCAGATTTGCGAGCGAACGAGCAAGATATGAAAGCGAGCAAGCCAGACATGAGAGCAAGCGAGCGAGCCAAATATGAGAGCGATCGAGCCAGACATGAGGGCAAGCGAGCGAGCCAAATATGAGAGCGATCGAGCCAGACATGAGAGCAAGCGAGCAAGCCAGATATGAGAGCGAGCCAGACATGAGAGCAAGCGAGCGAGCCAGATATGAGAGTGAGCGAGCCAGTCATAAGAGCAAGCGAGCAAGCCAGATATGAGAGCGAGCCAGACATGAGAGCAAGAGAGCGAGCAAGATATGAGAGCAAACCAGATAAGAGAGCGAATCAGACAAGAGAGCAAGCGAGCCAGCCAGATATGAGAGCGAGCGAGCAAGACATGAGATCAGGCGAGCGAGCCAGATATGAGAGCGAGCGAGCCAGACATGAGAGCAAGCGAGCGAGCCAGATATGAGAGCGAGCCAGACATGAGAGCAAGCGAGCGAGCAAGATATGAGAGCGAGCAAGCCAGACATGAGAGCAAGCGAGCGAGCCAGATATGAGAGCGAGCCAGACATGAGAGCAAGAGCGCGAGCAAGATATGAGAGCGAGCGAGCCAAACATGAGAGCAAGCTAGCGAGCCAGATATGAGAGCGAGTGAGCCAGACATAAGAGCAAGCGGGCGATCAAGATATGAGATCGAGCGAGCCAAATATGCGAGCAAGCCAGAAAAGAGAGCGAGCCAGACAAGAGAGCAAGTGAGTGAGCCAGATATGAGAGCAAGCGAGCGAGCCAGATATGCGAGCGAGCGAGCCAGATAAGAGAGCGAGCCAGACAAGAAAGCAAGCGAGCGAGCCAGATATGCGAGCGAGCGAACCAGATAAGAGAGTGAGCCAGACAAGAGAGCAAGCGAGCGAGCCAGATATGCGAGCGAACGAGCAAGATATGAGAGCGAGCAAGCCAGACATGAGAGCAAGCGAGCGAGCCAAATATGAGAGCGATCGAGCCAGACATGAGGGCAAGCGAGCGAGCCAAATTTGAGAGCGATCGAGCAAGACATGAGAGCAAGCGAGCAAGCCAGATATGAGAGCGAGCCAGACATGAGAGCAAGCGAGCAAGCCAGATATGAGAGCGAGCAAGCCAGTCATAAGAGCAAGCGAGCAAGCCAGATATGAGAGCGAGCCAGACATGAGAGCAAGAGAGAGAGCAAGATATGAGAGCAAACCAGATAAGAGAGCGAATCAGACAAGAGAGCAAGCGAGCCAGCCAGATATGAGAGCGAGCGAGCCAGACATGAGAGCAAGCAAGCAAGCCAGATATGAGAGCGAGCGAGCCAGACATGAGAGCAAGCGAGCGAGCCAGATATGAGAGCGAGCGAGCCAGATATGAGAGCAAGCGAGCGAGCAAGATATGAGAGCGAGCGAGCAAGACATGAGATCAGGCGAGCGAGCCAGATATGAGAGCGAGCGAGCCAGACATGAGAGCAAGCAAGCAAGCCAGATATGAGAGCGAGCGAGCCAGACATGAGAGCAAGCGAGCGAGCCAGATATGAGAGCGAGGGAGCCAGATATGAGAGCAAGCGAGCGAGCAAGATATGAGAGCGAGCGAGCAAGACATGAGATCAGGCGAGCGAGCCAGATATGAGAGCGAGCGAGCCAGACATGAGAGCAAGCGAGCGAGCCAGATATGAGAGCGAGCCAGACATGAGAGCAAGCGAGCGAGCAAGATATGAGAGCAAACCAGATAAGAGAGCGAATCAGACAAGAGAGCAAGCGAGCCAGCCAGATATGAGAGCGAGCGAGCCAGACATGAGAGCAAGCAAGCAAGCCAGATATGAGAGCGAGCGAGCCAGACATGAGAGCAAGCGAGCGAGCCAGATATGAGAGCGAGCGAGCCAGATATGAGAGCAAGCGAGCGAGCAAGATATGAGAGTGAGCGAGCAAGACATGAGATCAGGCGAGCGAGCCAGATATGAGAGCGAGCGAGCCAGACATGAGAGCAAGCAAGCAAGCCAGATATGAGAGCGAGCGAGCCAGACATGAGAGCAAGCGAGCGAGCCAGATATGAGAGCGAGGGAGCCAGATATGAGAGCAAGCGAGCGAGCAAGATATGAGAGCAAACCAGATAAGAGAGCGAATCAGACAAGAGAGCAAGCGAGCCAGCCAGATATGAGAGCGAGCGAGCCAGCAAGCGAGCAAGCAAGATATGAGAGCGAGCGAGCAAGACATGAGATCAGGCGAGCGAGCCAGATATGAGAGCGAGCGAGCCAGACATGAGAGCAAGCGAGTGAGCCAGATATGAGAGCGAGCCAGACATGAGAGCAAGCAAGCGAGCAAGATATGAGAGCGAGCGAGCCAGACATGAGAGCAAGCGAGCGAGCCAGATATGAGAGCGAGCCAGACATGAGAGCAAGCGAGCGAGCAAGATATGAGAGCGAGCGAGCCAGACATGAGAGCAAGCGAGCGAGCCAGATATGAGAGCGAGCGAGCCAGACATGAGAGCAAGAGCGCGAGCAAGATATGAGAGCGAGCGAGCCAGACATGAGAGCAAGCTAGCGAGCCAGATATGAGAGCGAGTGAGCCAGACATAAGAGCAAGCGAGCGATCAAGATATGTGAGCGAGCGAGCCAGTCATAAGAGCAAGCGAGCGAGCCAAATATGAGAGCGATCGAGCCAGACATGAGAGCAAGCGAGCAAGCCAGATATGAGAGCGAGCGAGCCAGACATGAGAGCAAGCGAGCGAGCCAGATATGAGAGCGAGCGAGCCAGTCATAAGAGCAAGCGAGCAAGCCAGATATGAGAGCGAGCCAGACATGAGAGCAAGAGAGCGAGCAAGATATGAGAGCAAACCAGATAGGAGAGCGAATCAGACAAGAGAGCAAGCGAGCGAGCCAGATATGAGAGCGAGCGAGCCAGACATGAGAGCAAGCAAGCAAGCCAGATATGAGAGCGAGCGAGCCAGACATGAGAGCAAGCGAGCGAGCCAGATATGAGAGCGAGCGAGCCAGATATGAGAGCAAGCGAGCGAGCAAGATATGAGAGCGAGCGAGCAAGACATGAGATCAGGCGAGCGAGCCAGATATGAGAGCGAGCGAGCCAGACATGAGAGCAAGCGAGCGAGCCAGATATGAGAGCGAGCCAGACATGAGAGCAAGCGAGCGAGCAAGATATGAGAGCGAGCGAGCCAGACATGAGAGCAAGCGAGCGAGCCAGATATGAGAGCGAGCGAGCCAAACATGAGAGCAAGAGCGCGAGCAAGATATGAGAGCGAGCGAGCCAGACATGAGAGCAAGCTAGCGAGACAGATATGAGAGCGAGTGAGCCAGACATAAGAGCAAGCGAGCGATCAAGATATGAGATCGAGCGAGCCAGATATGCGAGCAAGCCAGATAAGAGAGCGAGCCAGACAAGAGAGCAAGTGAGTGAGCCAGATATGAGAGCAAGCGAGCGAGCCAGATATGCGAGCGAGCGAGCCAGATAAGAGAGCGAGCCAGATAAGAGAGCAAGCGAGCGAGCCAGATATGCGAGCGAGCGAACCAGATAAGAGAGTGAGCCAGACAAGAGAGCAAGCAAGCGAGCCAGATATGCGAGCGAACGAGCAAGATATGAGAGCGAGCAAGCCAAATATGAGAGCAAGCGAGCGAGCCAAATATGAGAGCGATCGAGCCAGACATGAGAGCAAGCGAGCGAGCCAAATATGAGAGCGATCGAGCCAGACATGAGAGCAAGCGAGCGAGCCAGATATGAGAGCGAGCGAGCCAGACATGAGAGCAAGCGAGCGAGCCAGATATGAGAGCTAGCGAGCCAGTCATAAGAGCAAGCGAGCAAGCCAGATATGAGAGCGAGCCAGACATGAGAGCAAGCGAGCGAGCAAGATATGAGAGCAAACCAGATAAAAGAGCGAATCAGACAAGAGAGCAAGAGAGCGAGCCAGATATGAGAGCGAGCGAGCCAGACATGAGAGCAATCAAGCAAGCCAGATATGAGAGCGAGCGAGCCAGATATGAGAGCAAGCGAGCGAGCAAGATATGAGAGCGAGCGTGCAAGACATGAGATCAGGCGAGCGAGCCAGATATGAGAGCGAGCGAGCCAGACATGAGAGCAAGCGAGCGAGCAAGATATGAGAGCGAGCGAGCCAGACATGAGAGCAAGCGAGCGAGCCAGATATGAGAGCGAGCCAGACATGAGAGCAAATGAGCGAGCAAGATATGAGAGAGAGCCAGATAAGAGAGTGAACCAGACAAGAGAGTAAGCGAGCGAGCCAGATATGAGAGCGAGCGAGCCAGACATTAGAGCAAGCGAGCGAGCCAGATATGAGAGCGAGCGAGCCACACATGAGAGCAAGCGAGCGAGCAAGATATGAGAGCGAGCGAGCAAGACATAAGAGCAAGCGAACGAGCCAGATATGAGAGCGAGCCAGACATGAGAGCAAGCTTGCAAGCAAGATATGAGAGCGAGCCAGATAAGAGAGCGAACCAGACAAGAGAGCATGCCAGCGAGCCAGATATGAGAGAGAGCGAGCCAGGCATGAGATAAAGCGAGCGAGCCAGATATGAGAGGGAGCGAGCCAGACATGAGAGCAAGCGAGCGAGCCAGATATGAGAGCGAGCGAGCCAGACATGAGAGCAAGCGAGCGAGCCAGATAAGAGAGCGAGCGAGATATAAGAGCAATCGAGCGAGTCAGATATGCAAGCGAGCGAGCCAGATAAGAGAGCGAGCCAGACAAGAGAGCAAGCGAGCAAACCAGATATGAGAGCGAGCGAGCCAGACATGAAAGCAAGCGAGCGAGCCAGATATGAGAGCGAGCGAGCCAGACATGAGAGCAAGCGAGCGAGCAAGATATGAGAGCGAGCGAGCCAGACATGAGAGCAAGCGAGCGAGCCAGATATGAGAGCGAGTGAGCCAGACATAAGAGCAAGCGAGCGAGCAATATGTGAGATCGAGCGAGCCAGATATTGGAGCGAGCCAGATAAGAGAGCGAGCAAGACAAGAGAGCAAGTGAGTGAGCCAGATATGAGAGCAAGCGAGCGAGCCAGATATGCGAGCGAGCGAGCCAGATAAGAGAGCGAGCCAGACAAGAGAGCAAGCGAGCGAGCCAGATATGCGAGCGAGCGAGCCAGACATGAGAGCAAGCAAGCAAGCCAGATATGAGAGCGAGCGAGACAGACATGAGAGCAAGCGAGCGAGCCAGATATGAGAGCGAGCGAGCAAGACATGAGAGCAGGCGAGCGAGCCAGATATGAGAGCGAGTGAGCCAGACATGAGAGCAAGCGAGCGAGCCAGATATGAGAGCGAGCGAGCCAGACATGAGAGCAAGCGAGCGAGCCAGATATGAGAGCGAGTAAGTCAGACATGAGAGCAAGCGAGCGAGCCAGATATGAGAGCGAGCCAGACATGAGAGCAAACGAACGAGCAAGATATGAGAGAGCCAGATAAGAGAGCGAACCAGACAAGAGAGTAAGCGAGCGAGCCAGATATGAGAGCAAGCGAGCGAGCCAGATATGCGAGCGAGCGAGCCAAATAGGAGAGCGAGCCAGACAAGAGAGCAAGCGAGCAAGCCAGATATGCGAGCGAGCCAGATAAGAGAGCGAGCCAGACAAGAGAGCATGCGCGCGAGCCAGACATGAGAGTAAGCGAGCAAGCCAGATATGCGAGCGTACGAGCCAGATATGAGAGCGAGCGAGCCAGCAAGATATGAGAGCGAGCGAGCCAGACATGAGAGCAAGCGAGCGAGCCAGATATGCGAGTGAACGAGCCAGATATGAGAGCGAGCGAGCCAGCAAGATATGAGAGCGAGCGAGCCAGACATGAGAGCAAGCGAGCGAGCCAGATATGAGAGCGAGTGAGCCAGACATGAGAGCAAGCGAGCGAGCCAGATATGAGAGCGAGCGAGCCAGACATGAGAGCAAGCGAGCGAGCCAGATATGAGAGCGAGTAAGTCAGACATGAGAGCAAGCGAGCGAGCCAGATATGAGAGCGAGCCAGACATGAGAGCAAATGAACGAGCAAGATATGAGAGAGAGTCAGATAAGAGAGCGAACCAGACAAGAAAGTAAGCGAGCGAGCCAGATATGAGAGCGAGCGAGCCAGACATGAGAGCAAGCGAGCGAGCCAGATATGCGAGCGAACGAGCCAAATAGGAGAGCGAGCCAGACAAGAGAGCAAGTGAGCAAGCCAGATATGCGAGCGAGCCAGATAAGAGAGCGAGCCAGACAAGAGAGCATGCGCGAGAGCCAGACATGAGAGTAAGCGAGCAAGCCAGATATTCGAGCGAACGAGCCAGATATGAGAGCGAGCAAGCCAGACATGAGAGCAAGCGAGCGAGCCAGATATGCGAGCGAACGAGCCAGATATGAGAGCGAGCGAGCCAGCAAGATATGAGAGCGAGCGAGCCAGACATGAGAGCAAGCAAGCAAGCCAGATATGAGAGCGAGCGAGCCAGACATGAGAGCAAGCGAGCGAGCCAGATATGAGAGCGAGCGAGCCAGATATGAGAGCAAGCGAGCGAGCAAGATATGAGAGCGAGCGAGCACGACATGAGAGCAGGCGAGCGAGCCAGATATGAGAGCGAGTGAGCCAGACATGAGAGCAAGCGAGCGAGCCAGATATGAGAGCGAGCGAGTCAGACATGAGAGCAAGCGAGCGAGCCAGATATGAGAGTGAGTAAGTCAGACATGAGAGCAAGCGAGCGAGCCAGATATGAGAGCGAGCCAGACATGAGAGCAAGCGAGCGAGCAAGATATGAGAGCGAGCAAGCCAGACATTAGAGCAAGCGAGCGAGCCAGATATGAGAGCGAGCGAGCCACACATGAGAGCAAGCGAGCGAGCAAGATATGAGAGCGAGCGAGCAAGACATAAGAGCAAGCGAGCGAGCCAGATATGAGAGCGAGTGAGCCAGACATGAGAGCAAGCGAGCGAGCCAGATATGAGAGCGAGCGAGCCAGACATGAGAGCAAGCGAGCGAGCCAGATATGAGAGCGAGCCAGACATGAGAGCAAGCTTGCAAGCAAGATATGAGAGCGAGCCAGATAAGAGAGCGAACCAGACAAGAGAGCATGCCAGCGAGCCAGATATGAGAGCGAGCGAGCCAGGCATGAGATAAAGCGAGCGAGCCAGATATGAGAGCGAGCGAACCAGACATGAGAGCAAGCGAGCGAGCCAGATATGAGAGCAAGCGAGCGAGCCAGATATGAGAGCGAGCGAGCGAGCAAGATATGAGAGCGAGCGAGCCAGACATGAGAGCAAGCGAGCGAGCCAGATATGAGAGCGAGTGAGCCAGACATAAGAGCAAGCGAGCGAGCAATATGTGAGATCGAGCGAGCCAGATATGCGAGCGAGCCAGATAAGAGAGCGAGCAAGACAAGAGAGCAAGTGAGTGAGCCAGATATGAGAGCAAGCGAGCGAGCCAGATATGCGAGCGAGCGAGCCAGATAAGAGAGCGAGCCAGACAAGAGAGCAAGCAAGCAAGCCAGATATGAGAGCGAGCGAGACAGACATGAGAGCAAGCGAGCGAGCCAGATATGCGAGCGAGCGAGCCAGATAAGAGAGCGAGCCAGATAAGAGAGCAAGCGAGCGAGCCAGATATGCGAGCGAGCGAACCAGATAAGAGAGTGAGCCAGACAAGAGAGCAAGCAAGCGAGCCAGATATGCGAGCGAACGAGCAAGATATGAGAGCGATCCAGACAAGAGAGCAGGCGAGCCAGACAAGAGAGCAAGCAAGCGAGCCAGATATGCGAGCGAGCCAGATTAGAGAGCGAGCCAGACAAGAAAGCAAGTGAATGAGCCAGATATGAGAGCAAGCGAGCGAGCCAGATAAGAGAGCGAGCCAGACAAGAGAGCAAGTGAGCGAGCCAGATATGAGAGCGAGTGAGCCAGACATGAGCGCAAGCGAGTGAGCCAGATATGAGAGCGAGCGAGCCAGACATGAGAGCAAGTGAGCGAGCCAGATATGAGAGCGAGCGAGCCAGACATGAGAGCAAGAGCGCGAGCAAGATATGAGAGCGAGCGAGCCAGACATGATAGCAAGCTAGCGAGCCAGATATGAGAGCGAGTGAGCCAGACATAAGAGCAAGCGAGCGATCAAGATATGAGATCGAGCGAGCCAGATATGCGAGCAAGCCAGAAAAGAGAGCGAGCCAGACAAGAGAGCAAGTGAGTGAGCCAGATATGAGAGCAAGCGAGCGAGCCAGATATGCGAGCGAGCGAGCAAGATATGAGAGCGAGCAAGCCAGACATGAGAGCAAGCGAGCGAGCCAAATATGAGAGCGATCGAGCCAGACATGAGGGCAAGCGAGCGAGCCAAATATGAGAGCGATCGAGCCAGACATGAGAGCAAGCGAGCAAGCCAGATATGAGAGCGAGCCAGACATGAGAGCAAGCGAGCGAGCCAGATATGAGAGTGAGCGAGCCAGTCATAAGAGCAAGCGAGCAAGCCAGATATGAGAGCGAGCCAGACATGAGAGCAAGAGAGAGAGCAAGATATGAGAGCGAGCGAGCCAGACATGAGAGCAAGAGAGAGAGCAAGATATGAGAGCGAGCGAGCCAGACAAGAGAGCAAGTGAGTGAGCCAGATATGAGAGCAAGCGAGCGAGCCAGATATGCGAGCGAGCGAGCCAGATAAGAGAGCGAGCCAGACAAGAAAGCAAGCGAGCGAGCCAGATATGCGAGCGAGCGAACCAGATATGAGAGTGAGCCAGACAAGAGAGCAAGCGAGCGAGCCAGATATGCGAGCGAACGAGCAAGATATGAGAGCGAGCAAGCAAGACATGAGAGCAAGCGAGCGAGCCAAATATGAGAGCGATCGAGCCAGACATGAGGGCAAGCGAGCGAGCCAAATATGAGAGCGATCGAGCCAGACATGAGAGCAAGCGAGCAAGCCAGATATGAGAGCGAGCCAGACATGAGAGCAAGCGAGCGAGCCAGATATGAGAGTGAGCGAGCCAGTCATAAGAGCAAGCGAGCAAGCCAGATATGAGAGCGAGCCAGACATGAGAGCAAGAGAGCGAGCAAGATATGAGAGCAAACCAGATAAGAGAGCGAATCAGACAAGAGAGCAAGCGAGCCAGCCAGATATGAGAGCGAGCGAGCAAGACATGAGATCAGGCGAGCGAGCCAGATATGAGAGCGAGCGAGCCAGACATGAGAGCAAGCGAGCGAGCCAGATATGAGAGCGAGCCAGACATGAGAGCAAGCGAGCGAGCCAGATATGAGAGTGAGCGAGCCAGTCATAAGAGCAAGCGAGCAAGCCAGATATGAGAGCGAGCCAGACATGAGAGCAAGAGAGCGAGCAAGATATGAGAGCAAACCAGATAAGAGAGCGAATCAGACAAGAGAGCAAGCGAGCCAGCCAGATATGAGAGCGAGCGAGCAAGACATGAGATCAGGCGAGCGAGCCAGATATGAGAGCGAGCGAGCCAGACATGAGAGCAAGCGAGCGAGCCAGATATGAGAGCGAGCCAGACATGAGAGCAAGCGAGCGAGCAAGATATGAGAGCGAGCAAGCCAGACATGAGAGCAAGCGAGCGAGCCAGATATGAGAGCGAGCCAGACATGAGAGCAAGAGCGCGAGCAAGATATGAGAGCGAGCGAGCCAAACATGAGAGCAAGCTAGCGAGCCAGATATGAGAGCGAGTGAGCCAGACATAAGAGCAAGCGGGCGATCAAGATATGAGATCGAGCGAGCCAAATATGCGAGCAAGCCAGAAAAGAGAGCGAGCCAGACAAGAGAGCAAGTGAGTGAGCCAGATATGAGAGCAAGCGAGCGAGCCAGATATGCGAGCGAGCGAGCCAGATAAGAGAGCGAGCCAGACAAGAAAGCAAGCGAGCGAGCCAGATATGCGAGCGAGCGAACCAGATAAGAGAGTGAGCCAGACAAGAGAGCAAGCGAGCGAGCCAGATATGCGAGCGAACGAGCAAGATATGAGAGCGAGCAAGCCAGACATGAGAGCAAGCGAGCGAGCCAAATATGAGAGCGATCGAGCCAGACATGAGGGCAAGCGAGCGAGCCAAATATGAGAGCGATCGAGCCAGACATGAGAGCAAGCGAGCAAGCCAGATATGAGAGCGAGCCAGACATGAGAGCAAGCGAGCAAGCCAGATATGAGAGCGAGCAAGCCAGTCATAAGAGCAAGCGAGCAAGCCAGATATGAGAGCGAGCCAGACATGAGAGCAAGAGAGAGAGCAAGATATGAGAGCAAACCAGATAAGAGAGCGAATCAGACAAGAGAGCAAGCGAGCCAGCCAGATATGAGAGCGAGCGAGCCAGACATGAGAGCAAGCAAGCAAGCCAGATATGAGAGCGAGCGAGCCAGACATGAGAGCAAGCGAGCGAGCCAGATATGAGAGCGAGCGAGCCAGATATGAGAGCAAGCGAGCGAGCAAGATATGAGAGCGAGCGAGCAAGACATGAGATCAGGCGAGCGAGCCAGATATGAGAGCGAGCGAGCCAGACATGAGAGCAAGCAAGCAAGCCAGATATGAGAGCGAGCGAGCCAGACATGAGAGCAAGCGAGCGAGCCAGATATGAGAGCGAGGGAGCCAGATATGAGAGCAAGCGAGCGAGCAAGATATGAGAGCGAGCGAGCAAGACATGAGATCAGGCGAGCGAGCCAGATATGAGAGCGAGCGAGCCAGACATGAGAGCAAGCGAGCGAGCCAGATATGAGAGCGAGCCAGACATGAGAGCAAGCGAGCGAGCAAGATATGAGAGCAAACCAGATAAGAGAGCGAATCAGACAAGAGAGCAAGCGAGCCAGCCAGATATGAGAGCGAGCGAGCCAGACATGAGAGCAAGCAAGCAAGCCAGATATGAGAGCGAGCGAGCCAGACATGAGAGCAAGCGAGCGAGCCAGATATGAGAGCGAGCGAGCCAGATATGAGAGCAAGCGAGCGAGCAAGATATGAGAGCGAGCGAGCAAGACATGAGATCAGGCGAGCGAGCCAGATATGAGAGCGAGCGAGCCAGACATGAGAGCAAGCAAGCAAGCCAGATATGAGAGCGAGCGAGCCAGACATGAGAGCAAGCGAGCGAGCCAGATATGAGAGCGAGGGAGCCAGATATGAGAGCAAGCGAGCGAGCAAGATATGAGAGCAAACCAGATAAGAGAGCGAACCAGACAAGAGAGCAAGCGAGCCAGCCAGATATGAGAGCGAGCGAGCCAGCAAGCGAGCGAGCAAGATATGAGAGCGAGCGAGCAAGACATGAGATCAGGCGAGCGAGCCAGATTTGAGAGCGAGCGAGCCAGACATGAGAGCAAGCGAGTGAGCCAGATATGAGAGCGAGCCAGACATGAGAGCAAGCAAGCGAGCAAGATATGAGAGCGAGCGAGCCAGACATGAGAGCAAGCGAGCGAGCCAGATATGAGAGCGAGCCAGACATGAGAGCAAGCGAGCGAGCAAGATATGAGAGCGAGCGAGCCAGACATGAGAGCAAGCGAGCGAGCCAGATATGAGAGCGAGCGAGCCAGACATGAGAGCAAGAGCGCGAGCAAGATATGAGAGCGAGCGAGCCAGACATGAGAGCAAGCTAGCGAGCCAGATATGAGAGCGAGTGAGCCAGACATAAGAGCAAGCGAGCGATCAAGATATGTGAGCGAGCGAGTCAGTCATAGGAGCAAGCAAGCGAGCCAAATATGAGAGCGATCGAGCCAGACATGAGAGCAAGCGAGCAAGCCAGATATGAGAGCGAGCGAGCCAGACATGAGAGCAAGCGAGCGAGCCAGATATGAGAGCGAGCGAGCCAGTCATAAGAGCAAGCGAGCAAGCCAGATATGAGAGCGAGCCAGACATGAGAGCAAGAGAGCGAGCAAGATATGAGAGCAAACCAGATAAGAGAGCGAATCAGACAAGAGAGCAAGCGAGCGAGCCAGATATGAGAGCGAGCGAGCCAGACATGAGAGCAAGCAAGCCAGATATGAGAGCGAGCGAGCCAGACATGAGAGCAAGCGAGCGAGCCAGATATGGGAGCGAGCGAGCCAGATATGAGAGCAAGCGAGCGAGCAAGATATGAGAGCGAGCGAGCAAGACATGAGATCAGGCGAGCGAGCCAGATATGAGAGCGAGCGAGCCAGACATGAGAGCAAGCGAGCGAGCCAGATATGAGAGCGAGCCAGACATGAGAGCAAGCGAGCGAGCAAGATATGAGAGCGAGCGAGCCAGACATGAGAGCAAGCGAGCGAGCCAGATATGAGAGCGAGCGAGCCAAACATGAGAGCAAGAGCGCGAGCAAGATATGAGAGCGAGCGAGCCAGACATGAGAGCAAGCTAGCGAGCCAGATATGAGAGCGAGTGAGCCAGACATAAGAGCAAGCGAGCGATCAAGATATGAGATCGAGCGAGCCAGATATGCGAGCAAGCCAGATAAGAGAGGGAGCCAGACAAGAGAGCAAGTGAGTGAGCCAGATATGAGAGCAAGCGAGCGAGCCAGATATGCGAGCGAGCGAGCCAGATAAGAGAGCGAGCCAGATAAGAGAGCAAGTGAGCGAGCCAGATATGCGAGCGAGCGAACCAGATAAGAGAGTGAGCCAGACAAGAGAGCAAGCAAGCGAGCCAGATATGCGAGCGAACGAGCAAGATATGAGAGCGAGCAAGCCAAATATGAGAGCAAGCGAGCGAGCCAAATATGAGAGCGATCGAGCCAGACATGAGAGCAAGCGAGCGAGCCAAATATGAGAGCGATCGAGCCAGACATGAGAGCAAGCGAGCGAGCCAGATATGAGAGCGAGCGAGCCAGACATGAGAGCAAGCGAGCGAGACAGATATGAGAGCTAGCGAGCCAGTCATAAGAGCAAGCGAGCAAGCCAGATATGAGAGCGAGCCAGACATGAGAGCAAGCGAGCGAGCAAGATATGAGAGCAAACCAGATAAAAGAGCGAATCAGACAAGAGAGCAAGAGAGCGAGCCAGATATGAGAGCGAGCGAGCCAGACATGAGAGCAATCAAGCAAGCCAGATATGAGAGCGAGCGAGCCAGATATGAGAGCGAGCGAGCCAGATATGAGAGCAAGCGAGCGAGCAAGATATGAGAGCGAGCGTGCAAGACATGAGATCAGGCGAGCGAGCCAGATATGAGAGCGAGCGAGCCAGACATGAGAGCAAGCGAGCGAGCCAAATATGAGAGCGAGCCAGACATGAGAGCAAGCGAGCGAGCAAGATATGAGAGCGAGCGAGCCAGACATGAGAGCAAGCGAGCGAGCCAGATATGAGAGCGAGCCAGACATGAGAGCAAACGAGCGAGCAAGATATGAGAGAGAGCCAGATAAGAGAGTGAACCAGACAAGAGAGTAAGCGAGCGAGCCAGATATGAGAGCGAGCGAGCCAGACATTAGAGCAAGCGAGCGAGCCAGATATGAGAGCGAGCGAGCCACACATGAGAGCAAGCGAGCGAGCAAGATATGAGAGCGAGCGAGCAAGACATAAGAGCAAGCGAGCGAGCCAGATATGAGAGCGAGTGAGCCAGACATGAGAGCAAGCGAGCGAGCCAGATATGAGAGCGAGCGAGCCAGACATGAGAGCAAGCGAACGAGCCAGATATGAGAGCGAGCCAGACATGAGAGCAAGCTTGCAAGCAAGATATGAGAGCGAGCCAGATAAGAGAGCGAACCAGACAAGAGAGCATGCCAGCGAGCCAGATATGAGAGAGAGCGAGCCAGGCATGAGATAAAGCGAGCGATCCAGATATGAGAGCGAGCGAGCCAGACATGAGAGCAAGCGAGCGAGCCAGATATGAGAGCGAGCGAGCCAGACATGAGAGCAAGCGAGCGAGCCAGATAAGAGAGCGAGCGAGATATAAGAGCAATCGAGCGAGTCAGATATGCAAGCGAGCGAGCCAGATAAGAGAGCGAGCCAGACAAGAGAGCAAGCGAGCAAACCAGATATGAGAGCGAGCGAGCCAGACATGAAAGCAAGCGAGCGAGCCAGATATGAGAGCGAGCGAGCCAGACATGAGAGCAAGCGAGCAAGCAAGATATGAGAGCGAGCGAGCCAGACATGAGAGCAAGCGAGCGAGCCAGATATGAGAGCGAGTGAGCCAGACATAAGAGCAAGCGAGCGAGCAATATGTGAGATCGAGCGAGCCAGATATTGGAGCGAGCCAGATAAGAGAGCGAGCAAGACAAGAGAGCAAGTGAGTGAGCCAGATATGAGAGCAAGCGAGCGAGCCAGATATGCGAGCGAGCGAGCCAGATAAGAGAGCGAGCCAGACAAGAGAGCAAGCGAGCGAGCCAGATATGCGAGCGAGCGAGCCAGACATGAGAGCAAGCAAGCAAGCCAGATATGAGAGCGAGCGAGACAGACATGAGAGCAAGCGAGCGAGCCAGATATGAGAGCGAGCGAGCAAGACATGAGAGCAGGCGAGCGAGCCAGATATGAGAGCGAGTGAGCCAGACATGAGAGCAAGCGAGCGAGCCAGATATGAGAGCGAGCGAGCCAGACATGAGAGCAAGCGAGCGAGCCAGATATGAGAGCGAGTAAGTCAGACATGAGAGCAAGCGAGCGAGCCAGATATGAGAGCGAGCCAGACATGAGAGCAAACGAACGAGCAAGATATGAGAGAGCCAGATAAGAGAGCGAACCAGACAAGAGAGTAAGCGAGCGAGCCAGATATGAGAGCAAGCGAGCGAGCCAGATATGCGAGCGAGCGAGCCAAATAGGAGAGCGAGCCAGACAAGAGAGCAAGCGAGCAAGCCAGATATGCGAGCGAGCCAGATAAGAGAGCGAGAAAGACAAGAGAGCATGCGCGCGAGCCAGACATGAGAGTAAGCGAGCAAGCCAGATATGCGAGCGTACGAGCCAGATATGAGAGCGAGCGAGCCAGCAAGATATGAGAGCGAGCGAGCCAGACATGAGAGCAAGCGAGCGAGCCAGATATGCGAGCGAACGAGCCAGATATGAGAGTGAGCGAGCCAGCAAGATATGAGAGCGAGCGAGCCAGACATGAGAGCAAGCAAGCAAGCCAGATATGAGAGCGAGCGAGCCAGACATGAGAGCAAGCGAGCGAGCCAGATATGAGAGCGAGTGAGCCAGACATGAGAGCAAGCGAGCGAGCCAGATATGAGAGCGAGCGAGCCAGACATGAGAGCAAGCGAGCGAGCCAGATATGAGAGCGAGTAAGTCAGACATGAGAGCAAGCGAGCGAGCCAGATATGAGAGCGAGCCAGACATGAGAGCAAATGAACGAGCAAGATATGAGAGAGAGTCAGATAAGAGAGCGAACCAGACAAGAAAGTAAGCGAGCGAGCCAGATATGAGAGCGAGCGAGCCAGACATGAGAGCAAGCGAGCGAGCCAGATATGCGAGCGAGCCAAATAGGAGAGCGAGCCAGACAAGAGAGCAAGTGAGCAAGCCAGATATGCGAGCGAGCCAGATAAGAGAGCGAGCCAGACAAGAGAGCATGCGCGCGAGCCAGACATGAGAGTAAGCGAGCAAGCCAGATATTCGAGCGAACGAGCCAGATATGAGAGCGAGCAAGCCAGACATGAGAGCAAGCGAGCGAGCCAGATATGCGAGCGAACGAGCCAGATATGAGAGCGAGCGAGCCAGCAAGATATGAGAGCGAGCGAGCCAGACATGAGAGCAAGCAAGCAAGCCAGATATGAGAGCGAGCGAGCCAGACATGAGAGCAAGCGAGCGAGCCAGATATGAGAGCGAGCGAGCCAGATATGAGAGCAAGCGAGCGAGCAAGATATGAGAGCGAGCGAGCACGACATGAGAGCAGGCGAGCGAGCCAGATATGAGAGCGAGTGAGCCAGACATGAGAGCAAGCGAGCGAGCCAGATATGAGAGCGAGCGAGTCAGACATGAGAGCAAGCGAGCGAGCCAGATATGAGAGTGAGTAAGTCAGACATGAGAGCAAGCGAGCGAGCCAGATATGAGAGCGAGCCAGACATGAGAGCAAGCGAGCGAGCAAGATATGAGAGCGAGCGAGCCAGACATTAGAGCAAGCGAGCGAGCCAGATATGAGAGCGAGCGAGCCACACATGAGAGCAAGCGAGCGAGCAAGATATGAGAGCGAGCGAGCAAGACATAAGAGCAAGCGAGCGAGCCAGATATGAGAGCGAGTGAGCCAGACATGAGAGCAAGCGAGCGAGCCAGATATGAGAGCGAGCGAGCCAGACATGAGAGCAAGCGAGCGAGCCAGATATGAGAGCGAGCCAGACATGAGAGCAAGCTTGCAAGCAAGATATGAGAGCGAGCCAGATAAGAGAGCGAACCAGACAAGAGAGCATGCCAGCGAGCCAGATATGAGAGCGAGCGAGCCAGGCATGAGATAAAGCGAGCGAGCCAGATATGAGAGCGAGCGAACCAGACATGAGAGCAAGCGAGCGAGCCAGATATGAGAGCAAGCGAGCGAGCCAGATATGAGAGCGAGCGAGCGAGCAAGATATGAGAGCGAGCGAGCCAGACATGAGAGCAAGCGAGCTAGCCAGATATGAGAGCGAGTGAGCCAGACATAAGAGCAAGCGAGCGAGCAATATGTGAGATCGAGCGAGCCAGATATGCGAGCGAGCCAGATAAGAGAGCGAGCAAGACAAGAGAGCAAGTGAGTGAGCCAGATATGAGAGCAAGCGAGCGAGCCAGATATGCGAGCGAGCGAGCCAGATAAGAGAGCGAGCCAGACAAGAGAGCAAGCAAGCAAGCCAGATATGAGAGCGAGCGAGACAGACATGAGAGCAAGCGAGCGAGCCAGATATGAGAGCGAGCGAGCCAGATATGAGAGCAAGCGAGTGAGCAAGATATGAGAGCGAGCGAGCAAGACATGAGAGCAGGCGAGCGAGCCAGATATGAGAGCGAGTGAGCCAGACATGAGAGCAAGCGAGCGAGCCAGATATGAGAGCGAGCGAGCCAGACATGAGAGCAAGCGAGCGAGCCAGATATGAGAGCGAGTAAGTCAGACATGAGAGCAAGCGAGCGAGCCAGATATGAGAGCGAGCCAGACATGAGAGCAAACAAACGAGCAAGATATGAGAGAGCCAGATAAGAGAGCCAACCAGACAAGAGAGTAAGCGAGCGAGCCAGATATGAGAGCAAGCGAGCGAGCCAGATATGCGAGCGAGCGAGCCAAATAGGAGAGCGAGCCAGACAAGAGAGCAAGCGAGCAAGCCAGATATGCGAGCGAGCCAGATAAGAGAGCGAGTCAGACAAGAGAGCATGGGCGCGAGCCAGACATGAGAGTAAGCGAGCAAGCCAGATATGCGAGCGAACGAGCCAGATATGAGAGCGAGCGAGCCAGACATGAGAGCAAGCGAGCGAGCCAGATATGCGAGCGAACGAGCCAGATATGAGAGCGAGCGAGCCAGCAAGATATGAGAGCGAGCGAGCCAGACATGAGAGCAAGCAAGCAAGCCAGATATGAGAGCGAGCGAGCCAGACATGAGAGCAAGCGAGCGAGCCAGATATGAGAGCGAGCGAGCCAGATATGAGAGCAAGCGAGCGAGCAAGATATGAGAGCGAGCGAGCACGACATGAGAGCAGGCGAGCGAGCCAGATATGAGAGCAAGCGAGCCAGACATGAGAGCAAGCGAGCGAGCCAGATATGAGAGCGAGTAGGTCAGACATGAGAGCAAGCGAGCGAGCCAGATATGAGAGCGAGCCAGACATGAGAGCAAGCGAGCGAGCAAGATATGAGAGCAAATGAACGAGCAAGATATGAGAGAGAGCCAGATAAGAGAGCGAACCAGACAAGAGAGTAAGCGAGCGAGCCAGATATGAGAGCGAGCGAGCCAGACATGAGAGCAAGCGAGCGAGCCAGATATGCGAGCGAGCGAGCCAAATAGGAGAGTGAGCCAGACAAGAGAGCAAGTGAGCAAGCCAGATATGCGAGCGAGCCAGATAAGAGAGCGAGCCAGACAAGAGAGCATGCGCGCGAGCCAGACATGAGAGTAAGCGAGCAAGCCAGATATGCGAGCGAACTAGCCAGATATGAGAGCGAGCGAGCCAGCAAGATATGAGAGCGAGCGAGCCAGACATGAGAGCAAGCGAGCGAGCCAGATATGCGAGCGAACGAGCCAGATATGAGAGCGAGCGAGCCAGCAAGATATGAGAGCGAGCGAGCCAGACATGAGAGCAAGCAAGCAAGCCAGATATGAGAGCGAGCGAGCCAGACATGAGAGCAAGCGAGCGAGCCAGATATGAGAGCGAGCGAGCCAGATATGAGAGCAAGCGAGCGAGCAAGATATGAGAGCGAGCGAGCACGACATGAGAGCAGGCGAGCGAGCCAGATATGAGAGCGAGTGAGCCAGACATGAGAGCAAGCGAGCGAGCCAGATATGAGAGCGAGCGAGCCAGACATGAGAGCAAGCGAGCGAGCCAGATATGAGAGCGAGTAAGTCAGACATGAGAGCAAGCGAGCGAGCCAGATATGAGAGCGAGCCAGACATGAGAGCAAATGAATGAGCAAGATATGAGAGAGAGCCAGATAAGAGAGCGAACCAGACAAGAGAGTAAGCGAGCGAGCCAGATATGAGAGCGAGCGAGCCAGACATGAGAGCATGCGAGCGAGCCAGATATGAGAGCGAGCGAGCCAGACATGAGAGCAAGCGAGCGAGCTAGATATGAGAGCGAACGAGCCAGACATGAGAGCAAGCGAGCGAGCCAGATAAGAGAGCGAGCGAGCCAGACATGAGAGCAAGCGAGCGAGCCAGATAAGAGAGCGAGCCAGATATGAGAGCAAGCGAGCAAGCCAGATATGCAAGCGAGAGAAGGATAAGAGAGCGAGCCAGACAAGAGAGCAAGCGAGCAAACCAGATATGAGAGCGAGCGAGCCAGACATGAAAGCAAGCGAGCCAGCAAGATATGAGAGCGAGCGAGCCAGACATGAGAGCAAGCGAGCGAGCCAGATATGAGAGCGAGTGAGCCAGACATAAGGGCAAGCGAGCGAGCAAGATATGAGATCGGGCGAGCCAGATATGCGAGCAAGTCAGATAAGAGAGCGAGCCAGACAAGAGAGCAAGTGAGCGAGCCAGATATGAGAGCAAGCGAGCGACCCAGATATGCGAGCGAGCCAGATAAGAGAGCGAGCAAGACAAGAGAAGCAAGTGAGTGAGCCAGATATGAGAGCAAGCGAGCGAGCCAGATATGCGAGCGAGCGAGCCAAATAGGAGAGCGAGCCAGACAAGAGAGCAAGCGAGCAAGCCAGATATGCGAGCGAGCCAGATAAGAGAGCGAGCCAGACAAGAGAGCATGCGCGCGAGCCAGACATGAGAGTAAGCGAGCGAGCCAGATATGCGAGCGAACGAGCCAGATATGAGAGCGAGCGAGCCAGACATGAGAGCAAGCGAGCGAGCCAGATATGCGAGCGAACGAGCCAGATATGAGAGCGAGCGAGTCAGACATGAGAGCAAGCGAGCGAGCCAGATATGAGAGCAAGCGAGCCAGACATGAGAGCAAGCGAGCAAGTCAGATATGAGAGCGATCGAGCCAGACATAAGAGCAAGCGAGCAAGCCAGATATGAGAGCGAGCGAGCCAGACATGAAAGCAAGCGAGCGAGCCAGATATGAGTGCGAACGAGCCAGATATGAGAGCGAGCGAGCCAGACATGAGATCAAGCAAGCGAGCCAGATAAGAGAGCAAGCGAGCCAGACATGAGAGCAAGCGAGCGAGCCAGATATGAGAGCGAGCGAGCCAGACATGAGAGCAAGCGAGCAAGCCAGATATGAGAGCAAGCGAGCCAGAATTGAGAGCAAGCTAGCGAGCTAGATATGAGAGAGAGCGAGCCAGACATGAGAGCAAGCGAGCGAGCCAGATATGAGAGCGAGCGAGCCAGACATGAGAGCAAACGAGCGAGCAAGATATGAGAGCGAGCGAGCCAGACATGAGAGCAAGCGAGCGAGCCAGACATGAGAGCAAGCGAGCGAGCCAGATATGAGAGCGAGCCAGACATGAGAGCAAGCGAGCGAGCAAGATATGAGAGCGAGCGAGCCAGATATGAGAGCGAGCCAGACATGAGAGCAAACGAGCGAGCAAGATATGATAGAGAGCCAGATAAGAGAGCGAACCAGACAAGAGAGTAAGCGAGCGAGCCAGATATGAGAGCGAGCGAGCCAGACATTAGAGCAAGCGAGCGAGCCAGATATGAGAGCGAGCGAGCCACACATGAGAGCAAGCGAGCGAGCAAGATATGAGAGCGAGCGAGCAAGACATGAGAGCAAGCGAGCGAGCCAGATATGAGAGCGAGTGAGCCAGACATGAGAGCAAGTGAGCGAGCCAGATATGAGAGCAAGCGAGCCAGACATGAGAGCAAGCGAGCGAGACAGATATGAGAGCGAGCCAGACATGAGAGCAAGCTTGCAAGCAAGATATGAGAGCGAGCCAGATAAGAGAGCGAACCAGACAAGAGAGCATGCCAGCGAGCCAGATATGAGAGCGAGCGAGCCAGACATGAGAGCAAGCGAGCCGAACCAGATATGAGAGCGAGCGAGCCAGACATGAGAGCAAGTGAGCGAGCCAGATATGAGAGCGAGCGAGCCAGACATGAGAGCAAGCGAGCCGAGCCAGATATGAGAGCGAGCGAGCCAGACATGAGAGCAAGCGAGCCGAGCCAGATATGAGAGCGAGCGAGCCAGACATGAGAGCAAGTGAGCGAGCCAGATATGAGAGCGAGCGAGCCAGACATGAGAGCAAGCGAGCGAGCCAGATAAGAGAGCGAGCCAGATATGAGAGCAATCGAGCGAGCCAGATATGCAAGCGAGCGAGCCAGATAAGAGAGCGAGCCAGACAAGAGAGCAAGCTAGCAAACCAGATATGAGAGCGAGCGAGCCAGACATGAAAGCAAGCGAGCGAGCCAGATATGAGAGCGAGCGAGCCAGACATGAGAGCAAGCGAGCGAGCAAGATATGAGAGCGAGCGAGCCAGACATGAGAGCAAGCGAGCGAGCCAGATATGAGAGCGAGTGAGCCAGACATAAGAGCAAGCGAGCGAGCAAGATATGAGATCGAGCGAGCCAGATATGCGAGCGAGCCAGATAAGAGAGCGAGCAAGACAAGAGAGCAAGTGAGTGAGCCAGATATGAGAGCAAGCGAGCGAGCCAGATATGAGAGCGAGCGAGCGAGCCAGATATGAGAGCGAGCGAGCCAGATAAGAGAGTGAGCCAGACAAGAGAGCAAGCGAGCGAGCCAGATATGCGAGCGAACGAGCAAGATATGAGAGCGAGCAAGCCAGACATGAGAGCAAGCGAGCGAGCCAAATATGAGAGCGATCGAGCCAGACATGAGAGCAAGCGAGCGAGCCAAATATGAGAGCGATCGAGCCAGACATGAGAGCAAGCAAGCGAGCCAGATATGAGAGCGAGCGAGCCAGACATGAGAGCAAGCGAGCGAGCCAGATATGAGAGCGAGCTAGCCAGTCATAAGAGCAAGCGAGCAAGCCAGATATGAGAGCGAGCCAGACATGAGAGCAAGCGAGCGAGCAAGATATGAGAGCAAAACAGATAAGAGAGCGAATCAGACAAGAGAGCAAGTGAGCGAGCCAGATATGAGAGCGAGCGAGCCAGACATGAGAGCAAGCGAGCGAGCCAGATATGAGAGCGAGCCAGATATGAGAGCAAACGAACGAGCAAGATATGAGAGAGAGCCAGATAAGAGAGCGAACCAGACATAAGAGCAAGCGAGCGAGCCAGATATGAGAGCGAGTGAGCCAGACATGAGAGCAAGCAAGCGAGCCAGATATGAGAGCGAGCAAGCCAGACATGAGAGCAAGCGAGCGAGCCAGATATTAGAGCGAGTAAGCCAGACATGAGAGCAAGCGAGCGAGCCAGATATGAGAGCGAGCCAGACATGAGAGCAAACGAACGAGCAAGATATGAGAGAGAGCCAGATAAGAGAGCGAACCAGACAAGAGAGTAAGCGAGCGAGCCAGATATGAGAGCGAGCGAGCCAGACATGAGAGCAAGCGAGCGAGCCAGATATGAGAGCGAGCGAGCCAGACATGAGAGCAAGCGAGCGAGCTAGATATGAGAGCGAGCGAGCAAGACATGAGAGCAAGCGAGCGATCCAGATATGAGAGCGAGCGAGCCAGACATGAGAGCAAGCGAGCGAGCCAGATATGAGAGCGAGCGAGCCAAACATGAGAGCAAGTGAGCGAGCCAGATATGAGAGCGAGCCAGACATGAGAGCAAGCTTGCAAGCAAGATATGAGAGCGAGCCAGATAAGAGAGCGAACGAGACAAGAGAGCATGCCAGCGAGCCAGATATGAGAGCGAGCGAGCCAGACATGAGAGCAAGCGAGCGAGCCAGATATGAGAGCGAGCGAGCCAGACATGAGAGCAAGCGAGCGAGCCAGATATGAGAGCGAGCGAGCCAGACATGAGAGCAAGCGAGCGAGCCAGATAAGAGAGCGAGCCAGATATGAGAGCAAGCGAGCGAGCCAGATATGCAAGCGAGCGAGCCAGATAAGAGAGCGAGCCAGACAAGAGATCAAGCGAGCAAACCAGATATGAGAGCGAGCGAGCCAGACATGAAAGCAAGCGAGCGAGCCAGATATGAGAGCGAGCGAGCCAGACATGAGAGCAAGCGAGCGAGCAAGATATGAGAGCGAGCGAGCCAGACATGAGAGCAAGCGAGCGAGCCAGATATGAGAGCGAGTGAGCCAGACATAAGAGCAAGCGAGCGAGCAAGATATGAGATCGAGTGAGCCAGATATGCGAGCGAGCCAGATAAGAGAGCGAGCAAGACAAGAGAGCAAGTGAGTGAGCCAGATATGAGAGCAAGCGAGCGAGCCAGATATGCGAGCGAGCGAGCCAAATAGGAGAGCGAGCCAGACAAGAGAGCAAGCGAGCAAGCCAGATATGCGAGCGAGCCAGATAAGAGAGCGAGCCAGACAAGAGAGCATGCGCGCGAGCCAGACATGAGAGTAAGCGAGCGAGCCAGATATGCGAGCGAACGAGCCAGATATGAGAGCGAGCGAGCCAGACATGAGAGCAAGCGAGCGAGCCAGATATGCTAGCGAACGAGCCAGATATGAGAGCGAGCGAGTCAGACATGAGAGCAAGCGAGCGAGCCAGATATGAGAGCAAGCGAGCCAGACATGAGAGCAAGCGAGCAAGCCAGATATGAGAGCGATCGAGCCAGACATAAGAGCAAGCGAGCAAGCCAGATATGAGAGCGAGCGAGCCAGACATGAAAGCAAGCGAGCGAGCCAGATATGAGTGCGAGCGAGCCAGACATGAGAGCAAGCGAGCCAGATATGAGAGCGATCGAGCCAGACATGAGAGCAAGCGAGCAAGCCAGATATGAGAGCGAGCGAGCCAGACATGAGAGCAAGCGAGCGAGCAAGATATGAGAGCAAGCGAGCAAGACATGAGAGCAAGCGAGCGAGCCAGATATGAGAGCGAGTGAGCCAGACATGAGAGCAAGCGAGCGAGCCAGATATGAGAGCGAGCGAGCCAGACATGAGAGCAAGCTTGCAAGCAAGATAAGAGAGCGAGCCAGATAAGAGAGCGAACGAGACAAGAGAGCAAGCGAGCGAGCCAGATATGAGAGCAAGCGAGCAAGACATGAGAGCAAGCGAGCGAGCCAGATATGAGAGCGAGTGAGCCAGACATGAGAGCAAGCGAGCGAGCCAGATATGAGAGCGAGCGAGCCAGACATGAGAGCAAGCGAGCGAACCAGATATGCGAGCGAACGAGCCAGATATGAGAGCGAGCGAGCCAGACATGAGATCAAGCGAGCGAGCCAGATATGAGAGCAAGCGAGCCAGACATGAGAGCAAGCGAGCGAGCCAGATATGAGAGCAAGCGAGCCAGAATTGAGAGCAAGCTAGCGAGCTAGATATGAGAGAGAGCGAGCCAGACATGAGAGCAAGCAAGCGAGCCAGATATGAGAGCGAGCGAGCCAGACATGAGAGCAAGCGAGCGAGCAAGATATGAGAGCGAGCGAGCCAGACATGAGAGCAAGCGAGCAAGCCAGATATGAGAGCAAGCGAGCCAGAATTGAGAGCAAGCTAGCGAGCTAGATATGAGAGAGAGCGAGCCAGACATGAGAGCAAGCGAGCGAGCCAGATATGAGAGCGAGCGAGCCAGACATGAGAGCAAGCGAGCGATCAAGATATGAGAGCGAGCGAGCCAGACATGAGAGCAAGTGAGCGAGCCAGATATGAGAGCAAGCGAGCAAGCCAGATATGCGAGCGAGCGAGCCAGATAAGAGAGCGAGCCAGACAAGAGAGCAAGTGAGTGAGCCAGTTATGAGAGCAAGCGAGCGAGCCAGATATGCGAGCGAGCGAGCCATATAAGAGAGCGAGCCAGACAAGAGAGCAAGCGAGCGAGCCAGATATGCGAGCGAGCGAGCCAGATAAGAGAGTGAGCCAGACAAGAGAGCAAGCGAGCGAGCCAGATATGCGAGCGAACGAGCAAGATATGAGAGCAAGCGAGCCAGACATAAGAGCAAGCAAGCAAGCCAGATATGAGAGCGAGCGAGCCAGACATGAGAGCAAGCTAGCGAGCCAGATATGAGAGCGAGCGAGCCAGATATGAGAGCAAGCGAGCGAGCAAGATATGAGAGCGAGCGAGCAAGACATGAGAGCAGGCGAGCGAGCCAGATATGAGAGCGAGTGAGCCAGACATGAGAGCAAGCGAGCGAGCCAGATATGAGAGCGAGCGTGCCAGACATGAGAGCAAGCGAGCGAGCCAGATATGAGAGCGAGTAAGCCAGACATGAGAGCAAGCGAGCGAGCCAGATATGAGAGCGAGCCAGACATGAGAGCAAACGAGCGAGCAAGATATGAGAGAGAGCCAGATAAGAGAGCAAACCAGACAAGAGAGTAAGCGAGCGAGCCAGATATGAGAGCGAGCGAGCCAGACATGAGAGCAAGCGAGCGAGCCAGATATGAGAGCGAGCGAGCCAGACATGAGAGCAAGCGAGCGAGCAAGATATGAGAACGAGCGAGCAAGACATGAGAGCAAGCGAGCGAGCCAGATATGAGAGCGAGTGAGCCAGACATGAGAGCAAGCGAGCGAGCCAGATATGAGAGCGAGCGAGCCATACATGAGAGCAAGCTTGCAAGCAAGATATGAGAGCGAGCCAGATAAGAGAGCGAACCAGACAAGAGAGTATGCCAGCGAGCCAGATATGAGAGCGAGCGAGCCAGACATGAGAGCAAGTGAGCGAGCCAGATATGAGAGCGAGCCAGACATGAGAGCAAGCGAGCGAGCCAGATATGAGAGCGAGCGAGCCAGACATGAGAGCAAGCGAGCGAGCCAGATAAGAGAGCGAGCCAGATATGAGAGCAAGCGAGCGAGCCAGATATGCAAGCGAGCGATCCAGATAAGAGAGCGAGACAGACAAGAGAGCAAGCGAGCAAACCAGATATGAGAGTGAGCGAGCCAGACATGAAAGCAAGCGAGCGAGCCAGATATGAGAGCGAGCCAGACATGAGAGCAAGCGAGCGAGCAAGATATGAGAGCGAGCAAGCCAGACATGAGAGCAAGCGAGCGAGCCAGATATGAGAGCGAGTGAGCCAGACATAAGAGCAATCGAGCGAGCCAGATATGCGAGCGAGCCAGATAAGAGAGCGAGCAAGACAAGAGAGCAAGTGAGTGAGCCAGATATGAGAGCAAGCGAGCGAGCCAGATATGCGAGCGAGCGAGCCAAATAAGAGAGCGAGCCAGACAAGAGAGCAAGCGAGCGAGCCAGATATGCGAGCGAGCCAGATAAGAGAGCGAGCCAGACAAGAGAGCATGCGCGCGAGCCAGACATGAGAGTAAGTGAGCGAGCCAGATATGCGAGCGAACGAGCCAGATATGAGAGCGAGCGAGCCAGACATGAGAGCAAGCGAGCGAACCAGATATGCGAGCGAACGAGCCAGATATGAGAGCGAGCGAGTCAGACATGAGAGCAAGCGAGCGAGCCAGATATGAGAGCAAGCGAGCCAGACATAAGAGCAAGCGAGCAAGCCAGATGTGAGAGCGATCGAGCCAGACATAAGAGCAAGCGAGCAAGCCAGATATGAGAGCGAGCGAGCCAGACATGAGAGCAAGCGAGCGAGCAAGATATGACAGCAAGTGAGCAAGACATGAGAGCAAGCGAGCGAGCCAGATATGAGAGCGAGCGAGCCAGACACCAGAGCAAGCGAGCGAACCAGATATTCGAGCGAACGAGCCAGATATGAGAGCGAGCGAGCCAGACATGAGAGCAAGCGAGCGAGCCAGATATGAGAGCAAGCGAGCCAGACATGAGAGCAAGCGAGCGAGCCAGATATGAGAGCAAGCGAGCCAGACATGAGAGCAAGCGAGCGAGCCAGATATGAGAGCGATTGAGCCAGACATGAGAGCAAGCGAGCGAGCCAGATATGAGAGCGAGCGAGCCAGTCATGAGAGCAAGCGAGCAAGCCAGATATGAGAGCGAGCGAACCAGTCATGAGAGCAAACGAGCAAGCCAGATATGAAAGTGAGCAAGACATGAGAGCAAGCGAGCGAGCAAGATATGAGAGCGAGCCAGATAAGAGAGCGAGTGAGCCAGACATGAGAGCAAGCGAGCGAGCCAGATATGAGAGCGAGTGAGCCAGACATGAGAGCAAGCGAGCGAGCCAGATATGAGAGCGAGCGAGCCAGACATGAGAGCAAGCGAGCGAGCCAGATATGAGAGCGAGCGAGCAAAACATGAGAGCAAGCGAGCAAGCCAGATATGAGAGTAAGCGAGCCAGACATGAGAGCAAGCGAGCGAGCCAGATATGCGAGCGAACGAGCCAGATATGAGAGCGAGCGAGTCAGACATGAGAGCAAGCGAGCGAGCCAGATATGAGAGCAAGCGAGCCAGACATGAGAGCAAGCGAGCGAGCCAGATATGAGAGCGATCGAGCCAGATATGAGAGCAAGCGAGCCAGACATGAGAGCAAGCGAGCGAGCCAGATATGAGAGCAAGCGAGCCAGAATTGAGAGCAAGCTAGCGAGCTAGATATGAGAGAGAGCGAGCCAGACATGAGAGCAAGCGAGCGAGCCAGATATGAGAGCGAGCGAGCCAGACATGAGAGCAAGCGAGCGAGCAAGATATGAGAGCGAGCGAGCCAGACATGAGAGCAAGCGAGCAAGCGAGAGCAAGCGAGCCAGAATTGAGAGCAAGCTAGCGAGCTAGATATGAGAGAGAGCGAGCCAGACATGAGAGCAAGCGAGCGAGCCAGATATGAGAGCGAGCGAGCCAGAAATGAGAGCAAGCGAGCGAGCAAGATATGAGAGCGAGCGAGCCAGACATGAGAGCAAGCGAGCGAGCCAGATATGAGAGCAAGCGAGCGAGCCAGATATGCGAGCGAGCGAGCCAGATAAGAGAGCGAGCCAGACAAGAGAGCAAGTGAGTGAGCCAGTTATGAGAGCAAGCGAGCGAGCCAGAAATGCGAGCGAGCGAGACAGATAAGAGAGCGAGCCAGACAAGAGAGCAAGCGAGCGAGCCAGATATGCGAGCGAGCGAGCCAGACAAGAGAGCAAGCGAGCGAGCCAGATATGCGAGCGAACGAGCAAGATATGAGAGCGAGCAAGCCAGACATGAGAGCAAGCGAGCGAGCCAAATATGAGAGCGATCGAGCCAGACATGAGATCAAGCGAGCGAGCCAAATATGAGAGCGATCGAGCCAGACATGAGAGCAAGCGAGCGAGCCAGATATGAGAGCGAGCGAGCCAGACATGAGAGCAAGCGAGCGAGCCAGATATGAGAGCGAGTGAGCCAGAAATGAGAGCAAGCCAGATATGAGAGCGAGCCAGACATGAGAGCAAGCGAGCGAGCAAGATATGAGAGCAAACCAGATAAGAGAGCGAATCAGACAAGAGAGCAAGCGAGCGAGCCAGATATGAGAGCGAGCGAGCCAGACATGAGAGCAAGCAAGCAAGCCAGATATGAGAGCGAGCGAGCCAGACATAAGAGCAAGCTAGCGAGCCAGATATGAGAGCGAGCGAGCCAGATATGAGAGCAAGCGAGCGAGCAAGATATGAGAGCGAGCGAGCAAGACATGAGAGCAGGCGAGCGAGCCAGATATGAGAGCGAGTGAGCCAGACATGAGAGCAAGCGAGCGAGCCAGATATGAGAGCGAGCGAGCCAGACATGAGAGCAAGCGAGCGAGCCAGATATGAGAGCGAGTAAGCCAGACATGAGAGCACGCGAGCGAGCCAGATATGAGAGCGAGCCAGACATGAGAGCAAACGAGCGAGCAAGATATGAGAGAGAGCCAGATAAGAGAGCAAACCAGACAAGAGAGTAAGCGAGCGAGCCAGATATGAGAGCGAGCGAGCCAGACATGAGAGCAAGCGAGCGAGCCAGATATGAGAGCGAGCGAGCCAGACATGAGAGCAAGCGAGCGAGCAAGATATAAGAGCGAGCGAGCAAGACATGAGAGCAAGCGAGCGGGCCAGATATGAGAGCGAGTGAGCCAGACATGAGAGCAAGCGAGCGAGCCAGATATGAGAGCGAGCCAGACATGAGAGCGAGCCAGATATGAGAGCGAGCCAGATAAGAGAGCAAGCCAGACAAGAGAGCAAGCGAGCGAGTCAGATATGAGAGCGAGCGAGCCAGATATGAGAGCAATCGAGCGAGCCATGAGAGCAAGCGAGCGAGTCAGATATGAGAGCGAGCGAGCCAGACATGAGAGCAAGCGAGCGAGCCAGATATGAGAGCGAGCCAGACATGAGAGCAAGCGAGCGAGCAAGATATGAGAGCGAGCCAGATAAGAGAGCGAACCAGACAAGAGAGCAAGCGAGCGAGCCAGACATGAGAGCAAGCGAGCCAGACATGAGAGCAAGCGAGCGAGAGCGAGCAAGACATGAGAGCAAGCAAGCGAGCCAGATATGAGAGCGAGTGAGCCAGACATGAGAGCAATCGAGCGAGCCAGATATGAGAGCGAGCGAGCCAGACATGAGAGCAAGCGAGCGAGCCAGATATGAGAGCGAGCGAGCCAGACATGAGAGCAAGCGAGCGAGCAAGATATGAGAGCGAGCCAGATAAGAGAGCGAACCAGACAAGAGAGCAAGCGAGCGAGCCAGATAAGAGAGCAAGCGAGCCAGACATGAGAGCAAGCGAGCGAGTAAGATATGAGAGCGAGCGAGCCAGACATAAGAGCAAGCGAGCGAGCCAGATATGAGAGCGAGCGAGCCAGACATGAGAGCAAGCGAGCGAGCCAGATATGGAAGCGAGCAAGATATGAGAGCGAGCCAGATATGAGAGCGAACCAGACAAGAGAGCAAAAGAGCGAGCCATGCTTGAAAAAGGTGGTGGATATCACTGAAACGTTGCATTTGAACATGGTTTAAATAAACACCGTTGTGTTTTTTACTTGAACCCGTGAGTGCTGTTGGACTAATTGCTGAAAAGAGCGAGCCCGATATGAGAGCGAGCGAGCCAGACATGAGAGCAAGCGAGCGAGCCAGATATGAGAGCGAGCGAGCCAGACATGAGAGCAAGCGAGCGAGCCAGATATGAGAGCGAGCCAGACATGAGAGCAAGCGAGCGAGCCAGATATGAGAGCGAGCCAGATAAGAGAGCGAACCAGACAAGAGAGCAGGCGAGCGAGCCAGATATGAGAGCGAGCGAGCCAGATATGAGAGCGAGCCAGATAAGAGAGCGAACCAGACAAGAGAGCAAGCAAGCGAGCCAGAAATGAGAGCGAGCGAACCAGACATGAGAGCAAGCGAGCGAGCCAGATATGAGAGCGAGCGAGCCAGACATGAGAGCAAGCGAGCGAGCCAGAAATGAGAGCGAGCGAGCCAGACATGAGAGCAAGCGAGCGAGCCAGATATGCGAGCGAGAGAGCCAGATAAGAGAGCGAGCCAGACAAGAGAGCAAGCGAGCGAGCCAGATATGAGAGCAAGCGAGCAAGCCAGATATGAGAGCAAGCAAGCGAGCCAGATGTGAGAGCAAGCGAGCGAGCCAGACATGAGAGCAAATGAGCGAGCAAGATATGTGAGCGAGCGAGCCAGATAAGCGAGCAAGCCAGATATGCGAGCGAGCCAGATAAAAGAGAGTGCCAGACAAGAGAGCAAGCGAGCGAGCCAGATATGAGAGCGAGCGAGCCAGACATGAGAGCAAGCGAGCGAGCCAGATATGAGAGTGAGCGAGCCAGACATGAGAGCAAGCGAGCGGGCCAGACATGAGAGCAAGCGAGCAAGCCAGATATGAGAGAGAGCGAGCCAGACATGAGAGCAAGCGAGCGAGCCAGATATGCCAGCGAGAGAGCCAGATAAGAGAGCGAGCCAGACAAGAGAGCAAGCGAGCGAGCCAGATATAAGAGCAAGCGAGCAAGCCAGATATGAGAGCAAGCAAGCGAGCCAGATATGAGAGCAAGCGAGCGAGCCAGATATGAGAGCGAGCGAGCCAGACATGAGAGCAAATGAGCGAGCAAGATATGTGAGCGAGCGAGCTAGATATGCGAGCGAGCCAGAAATGCGAGCGAGCGAGCCAGATAAGAGAGCGAGCCAGATAAGAGAGCGAGTCAGACAAGAGAGCAAGCAAGCTAGCCGGATATGAGAGCAAGCGAGCGAGCCAGATATGAAAGCGAGCAAGCCAGATATGCGAGCGAGCCAGATAAGAGAGAGTGCCAGACAAGAGAGCAAGGAAGCGAGCCAGGTATGAGAGCAAGCGAGCCAGACATGAGAGCAATCGAGCGAGCCAGATATGAGAGCGAGCGAACCAGACATGAGAGCAAGCGAGCGAGCCAGATATGAGAGCAAGCGAGCCAGACATGAGAGCAAGCAAGCGAGCCAGACATGAGTGCGATCGAGCCAGAAATGAGAGCAAGCGAGCGAGTGAGATATGAGAGCGAGCCAGACATGAGAGCAAGCGAGCGAGCAAGATATAAGAGCGAGCCAGATAAGAGAGCGAACCAGACAAGAGAGCAAAAGAGCGAGCCAGATATGAGAGCGAGCGAGCCAGACATGAGAGCAAGCGAGCGTACAGATATGAGAGCGAGCGAGCCAGACATGAGAGCAAGCGAGCGAGCAAGATATGAGAGCGAGCGAGCCAGACATGAGAGCAATCGAGCGAGCCAGATATGAGAGCGAGCCAGATAAGAGAGCGAACCAGACAAGAGGGCACGCGAGCGAGCCAGATATGAGAGCGAGCGAGCCAGACATGAGAGCAAGCGAGCGAGCCAGATATGAGAGCGAGCGAGCCAGACATGAAAGCAAGCGAGCGAGCAAGATATGAGAGCGAGCGAGCCAGACATGAGAGCAAGCGAGCGAGCCAGATATGAGAGCGAGCGAGCCAGACATGAGAGCAAGCGAGCGAGTCAGATATGAGAGCGAGCGAGCCAGACATGAGATCAAGCGAGCGAGCCAGATATGAGAGTGAGCGAGCCAGACATGAGAGCAAGCGAGCGATCAAGACATTAGAGCAAGCGAGCGAGCCAGATATGAGAGCAATCGAGCGAGCCATGAGAGCAAGCGAGCGAGCCAGATATGAGAGCGAGCGAGCCAGACATGAGAGCAAGCGAGCGAGCCAGATATGAGAGCGAGCCAGACATGAGAGCAAGCGAGCGAGCAAGATATGAGAGCGAGCCAGATAATTGAGCTAACCAGACAAGAGAGCAAGCGAACGAGCCAGATATGAGAGCGAGCCAGACATGAGAGCAAGCGAGCGAGCCAGATATGAGAGCGAGTGAGCCAGACATGAGAGCAAGCGAGCGAGCCAGATATGAGAGCGAGCGAGCCAGACATGAGAGCAAGCAAGCGAGCCAGATATGAGAGCGAGCCAGACATGAGAGCAAGCGAGCGAGCAAGATATGAGAGCGAGCCAGATAATTGAGCTAACCAGACAAGAGAGCAAGCGAACGAGCCAGATATGAGAGCGAGCCAGACATGAGAGCAAGCGAGCGAGCCAGATATGAGAGCAAGCGAGCCAGACAAGAGAGCAAGCAAGCGAGCCAGATATGCGAGCGAGCGAGCCAGATAAGAGAGTGAGCCAGACAAGAGAGCAAGCGAGCGAGCCAGATATGCGACCGAGCGAGCCAAATATGAGAGCGAGCGAGCCAGACATGAGAGCAAGCGAGTGAGTCAGATATGAGAGCAAGCGAGCCAGACATGAGAGCAAGCGAGCGAGCCAGATATGAGAGCGATCGAGCCAGACATGAGAGCAAGCGAGCGAGCCAGACATGAGAGCAAGCGAGCGAGCAAGATATGAGAGCGAGTCAGACATGAGAGCAAGCGAGCGAGCCAGATATGAGAGCGAGTGAGCCAGAAATAAGAGCAAGCGAGCGACCAAGATGTGAGATCGAGCGAGCCAGATATGCGAGCGAGCCAGATAAGAGAGCTAGCCAGACAAGAGAGCAAGTGAGCGAGCCAGATATGAGAGCAAGCGAGCGAGCCAGATATGAGAGCAAGCGAGCGAGCCAGATATGCGAGCGAGCGAGCCAGATCAGAGATCGAGCCAGACAAGAGAGCAAGCGAGCCAGATATGCGAGCGAGCGAGCCAGATAAGAGAGTGAGCCAGACAAGAGAGCAAGCGAGCGAGCCAGATATGCGAGCGAGCGAGCCAGATATAAGAGCGAGCGAGCCAGACATGAGAGCAAACGAGCGAGCCAGATATGAGAGCGAGCAAGACATGAGAGCGAGCGAGCAAGATTTGAGAGCGAGCGAGTCAGACATGAGAGCAAGCGAGCGAGCCAGATATAAGAGCGAGCGAGCCAGACATGAGAGTAAGCGAGCGAGCCAGATATGCGAGCAAACGAGCCAGATATGAGAGCGAGCGAGCCAGACATGAGAGCAAGCGAGCGAACCAGATATGCGAGCGAACGAGCCAGATATGAGAGCGAGCGAGTCAGACATGAGAGCAAGCGAGCGAGCCAGATATGAGAGCAAGCGAGCCAGACATGAGAGCAAGCGAGCAAGCCAGATGTGAGAGCGATCGAGCCAGACATAAGAGCAAGCGAGCAAGCCAGATATGAGAGCGAGCCAGACATGAGAGCAAGCGAGCGAGCCAGATATGAGAGCGATTGAGCCAGACATGAGAGCAAGCGAGCGAGCCAGATATGAGAGCGAGCGAGCCAGTCATGAGAGCAAGCGAGCAAGCCAGATATGAGAGCGAGCGAACCAGTCATGAGAGCAAACGAGCAAGCCAGATATGAAAGTGAGCAAGACATGAGAGCAAGCGAGCGAGCAAGATATGAGAGCGAGCCAGATAAGAGAGCGAGTGAGCCAGACATGAGAGCAAGCGAGCGAGCCAGATATGAGAGCGAGTGAGCCAGACATGAGAGCAAGCGAGCGAGCCAGATATGAGAGCGAGCGAGCCAGACATGAGAGCAAGCGAGCGAGCCAGATATGAGAGCGAGCGAGCAAAACATGAGAGCAAGCGAGCAAGCCAGATATGAGAGTAAGCGAGCCAGACATGAGAGCAAGCGAGCGAGCCAGATATGCGAGCGAACGAGCCAGATATGAGAGCGAGCGAGTCAGACATGAGAGCAAGCGAGCGAGCCAGATATGAGAGCAAGCGAGCCAGACATGAGAGCAAGCGAGCGAGCCAGATATGAGAGCGATCGAGCCAGATATGAGAGCAAGCGAGCCAGACATGAGAGCAAGCGAGCGAGCCAGATATGAGAGCAAGCGAGCCAGAATTGAGAGCAAGCTAGCGAGCTAGATATGAGAGAGAGCGAGCCAGACATGAGAGCAAGCGAGCGAGCCAGATATGAGAGCGAGCGAGCCAGACATGAGAGCAAGCGAGCGAGCAAGATATGAGAGCGAGCGAGCCAGACATGAGAGCAAGCGAGCAAGCCAGATATGAGAGCAAGCGAGCCAGAATTGAGAGCAAGCTAGCAAGCTAGATATGAGAGAGAGCGAGCCAGACATGAGAGCAAGCGAGCGAGCCAGATATGAGAGCGAGCGAGCCAGACATGAGAGCAAGCGAGCGAGCAAGATATGAGAGCGAGCGAGCCAGACATGAGAGCAAGCGAGCGAGCCAGATATGAGAGCAAGCGAGCGAGCCAGATATGCGAGCGAGCGAGCCAGATAAGAGAGCGAGCCAGACAAGAGAGCAAGTGAGTGAGCCAGTTATGAGAGCAAGCGAGCGAGCCAGAAATGCGAGCGAGCGAGACAGATAAGAGAGCGAGCCAGACAAGAAAGCAAGCGAGCGAGCCAGATATGCGAGCGAGCGAGCCAGACAAGAGAGCAAGCGAGCGAGCCAGATATGCGAGCGAACGAGCAAGATATGAGAGCGAGCAAGCCAGACATGAGAGCAAGCGAGCGAGCCAAATATGAGAGCGATCGAGCCAGACATGAGATCAAGCGAGCGAGCCAAATATGAGAGCGATCGAGCCAGACATGAGAGCAAGCGAGCGAGCCAGATATGAGAGCGAGCGAGCCAGACATGAGAGCAAGCGAGCGAGCCAGATATGAGAGCGAGTGAGCCAGACATGAGAGCAAGCCAGATATGAGAGCGAGCCAGACATGAGAGCAAGCGAGCGAGCAAGATATGAGAGCAAACCAGATAAGAGAGCGAATCAGACAAGAGAGCAAGCGAGCGAGCCAGATATGAGAGCGAGCGAGCCAGACATGAGAGCAAGCAAGCAAGCCAGATATGAGAGCGAGTGAGCCAGATATGAGAGCAAGCGAGCGAGCAAGATATGAGAGCGAGCGAGCAAAACATGAGAGCAGGCGAGCGAGCCAGATATGAGAGCGAGTGAGCCAGACATGAGAGCAAGCGAGCGAGCCAGATATGAGAGCGAGCGAGCCAGACATGAGAGCAAGCGAGCGAGCCAGATATGAGAGCGAGTAAGCCAGACATGAGAGCAAGCGAGCGAGCCAGATATGAGAGCGAGCCAGACATGAGAGCAAACGAGCGAGCAAGATATGAGAGAGAGCCAGATAAGAGAGCAAACCAGACAAGAGAGTAAGCGAGCGAGCCAGATATGAGAGCGAGCGAGCCAGACATGAGAGCAAGCGAGCGAGCCAGATATGAGAGCGAGCGAGCCAGACATGAGAGCAAGCGAGCGAGCAAGATATGAGAGCGAGCGAGCAAGACATGAGAGCAAGCGAGCGAGCCAGATATGAGAGCGAGTGAGCCAGACATGAGAGCAAGCGAGCGAGCCAGATATGAGAGCGAGCCAGACATGAGAGCGAGCCAGATATGAGAGCGAGCCAGATAAGAGAGCGAGCCAGACAAGAGAGCAAGCGAGCGAGTCAGATATGAGAGCGAGCGAGCCAGACATGAGAGCAAGCGAGCGATCAAGACATGAGAGCAAGCGAGCGAGCCAGACATGAGAGCAAGCGAGCGATCAAGACATGAGAGCAAGCGAGCGAGCCAGATATGAGAGCAATCGAGCGAGCCATGAGAGCAAGCGAGCGAGCCAGATATGAGAGCGAGCGAGCCAGACATGAGAGCAAGCGAGCGAGCCAGATATGAGAGCGAGCCAGACATGAGAGCAAGCGAGCGAGCAAGATATGAGAGCGAGCCAGATAAGAGAGCGAACCAGACAAGAGAGCAAGCGAGCGAGCCAGACATGAGAGCAAGCGAGCCAGACATGAGAGCAAGCGAGCGAGAGCGAGCAAGACATGAGAGCAAGCAAGCGAGCCAGATATGAGAGCGAGTAAGCCAGACATGAGAGCAATCGAGCGAGCCAGATATGAGAGCGAGCGAGCCAGACATGAGAGCAAGCGAGCGAGCCAGATATGAGAGCGAGCGAGCCAGACATGAGAGCAAGCGAGCGAGCAAGATATGAGAGCGAGCCAGATAAGAGAGCGAACCAGACAAGAGAGCAAGCGAGCGAGCCAGATATGAGAGCAAGCGAGCCAGACATGAGAGCAAGCGAGCAAGTAAGATATGAGAGCGAGCGAGCCAGACATGAGAGCAAGCGAGCGAGCCAGATATGAGAGCGAGCGAGCCAGACATGAGAGCAAGCGAGCGAGCCAGATATGGAAGCGAGCAAGATATGAGAGCGAGCCAGATATGAGAGCGAACCAGACAAGAGAGCAAAAGAGCGAGCCATGCTTGAAAAAGGTGGTGGATATCACTGAAACGTTGCATTTGAACATGGTTTAAATAAACACCGTTGTGTTTTTTACTTGAACCCGTGAGTGCTGTTGGACTAATTGCTGAAAAGAGCGAGCCCGATATGAGAGCGAGCGAGCCAGACATGAGAGCAAGCGAGCGAGCCAGATATGAGAGCGAGCGAGCCAGACATGAGAGCAAGCGAGCGAGCCAGATATGAGAGCGAGCCAGACATGAGAGCAAGCGAGCGAGCCAGATATGAGAGCGAGCCAGATAAGAGAGCGAACCAGACAAGAGAGCAGGCGAGCGAGCCAGATATGAGAGCGAGCGAGCCAGATATGAGAGCGAGCCAGATAATTGAGCTAACCAGACAAGAGAGCAAGCGAACGAGCCAGATATGAGAGCGAGCCAGACATGAGAGCAAGCGAGCGAGCCAGATATGAGAGCGAGTGAGCCAGACATGAGAGCAAGCGAGCGAGCCAGATATGAGAGCGAGCGAGCCAGACATGAGAGCAAGCAAGCGAGCCAGATATGAGAGCGAGCCAGACATGAGAGCAAGCGAGCGAGCAAGATATGAGAGCGAGCCAGATAATTGAGCTAACCAGACAAGAGAGCAAGCGAACGAGCCAGATATGAGAGCGAGCCAGACATGAGAGCAAGCGAGCGAGCCAGATATGAGAGCAAGCGAGCCAGACAAGAGAGCAAGCAAGCGAGCCAGATATGCGAGCGAGCGAGCCAGATAAGAGAGTGAGCCAGACAAGAGAGCAAGCGAGCGAGCCAGATATGCGACCGAGCGAGCCAAATATGAGAGCGAGCGAGCCAGACATGAGAGCAAGCGAGTGAGTCAGATATGAGAGCAAGCGAGCCAGACATGAGAGCAAGCGAGCGAGCCAGATATGAGAGCGATCGAGCCAGACATGAGAGCAAGCGAGCGAGCCAGACATGAGAGCAAGCGAGCGAGCAAGATATGAGAGCGAGTCAGACATGAGAGCAAGCGAGCGAGCCAGATATGAGAGCGAGTGAGCCAGAAATAAGAGCAAGCGAGCGACCAAGATGTGAGATCGAGCGAGCCAGATATGCGAGCGAGCCAGATAAGAGAGCTAGCCAGACAAGAGAGCAAGTGAGCGAGCCAGATATGAGAGCAAGCGAGCGAGCCAGATATGAGAGCAAGCGAGCGAGCCAGATATGCGAGCGAGCGAGCCAGATCAGAGATCGAGCCAGACAAGAGAGCAAGCGAGCCAGATATGCGAGCGAGCGAGCCAGATAAGAGAGTGAGCCAGACAAGAGAGCAAGCGAGCGAGCCAGATATGCGAGCGAGCGAGCCAGATATAAGAGCGAGCGAGCCAGACATGAGAGCAAACGAGCGAGCCAGATATGAGAGCGAGCAAGACATGAGAGCGAGCGAGCAAGATTTGAGAGCGAGCGAGTCAGACATGAGAGCAAGCGAGCGAGCCAGATATAAGAGCGAGCGAGCCAGACATGAGAGTAAGCGAGCGAGCCAGATATGCGAGCAAACGAGCCAGATATGAGAGCGAGCGAGCCAGACATGAGAGCAAGCGAGCGAACCAGATATGCGAGCGAACGAGCCAGATATGAGAGCGAGCGAGTCAGACATGAGAGCAAGCGAGCGAGCCAGATATGAGAGCAAGCGAGCCAGACATGAGAGCAAGCGAGCAAGCCAGATGTGAGAGCGATCGAGCCAGACATAAGAGCAAGCGAGCCAGCCAGATATGAGAGCGAGCCAGACATGAGAGCAAGCGAGCGAGCCAGATATGAGAGCGATTGAGCCAGACATGAGAGCAAGCGAGCGAGCCAGATATGAGAGCGAGCGAGCCAGTCATGAGAGCAAGCGAGCAAGCCAGATATGAGAGCGAGCGAACCAGTCATGAGAGCAAACGAGCAAGCCAGATATGAAAGTGAGCAAGACATGAGAGCAAGCGAGCGAGCAAGATATGAGAGCGAGCCAGATAAGAGAGCGAGTGAGCCAGACATGAGAGCAAGCGAGCGAGCCAGATATGAGAGCGAGTGAGCCAGACATGAGAGCAAGCGAGCGAGCCAGATATGAGAGCGAGCGAGCCAGACATGAGAGCAAGCGAGCGAGCCAGATATGAGAGCGAGCGAGCAAAACATGAGAGCAAGCGAGCAAGCCAGATATGAGAGTAAGCGAGCCAGACATGAGAGCAAGCGAGCGAGCCAGATATGCGAGCGAACGAGCCAGATATGAGAGCGAGCGAGTCAGACATGAGAGCAAGCGAGCGAGCCAGATATGAGAGCAAGCGAGCCAGACATGAGAGCAAGCGAGCGAGCCAGATATGAGAGCGATCGAGCCAGATATGAGAGCAAGCGAGCCAGACATGAGAGCAAGCGAGCGAGCCAGATATGAGAGCAAGCGAGCCAGAATTGAGAGCAAGCTAGCGAGCTAGATATGAGAGCGAGCGAGCCAGACATGAGAGCAAGCGAGCGAGCCAGATATGAGAGCGAGCGAGCCAGACATGAGAGCAAGCGAGCGAGCAAGATATGAGAGCGAGCGAGCCAGACATGAGAGCAAGCGAGCAAGCCAGATATGAGAGCAAGCGAGCCAGAATTGAGAGCAAGCTAGCAAGCTAGATATGAGAGAGAGCGAGCCAGACATGAGAGCAAGCGAGCGAGCCAGATATGAGAGCGAGCGAGCCAGACATGAGAGCAAGCGAGCGAGCAAGATATGAGAGCGAGCGAGCCAGACATGAGAGCAAGCGAGCGAGCCAGATATGAGAGCAAGCGAGCGAGCCAGATATGCGAGCGAGCGAGCCAGATAAGAGAGCGAGCCAGACAAGAGAGCAAGTGAGTGAGCCAGTTATGAGAGCAAGCGAGCGAGCCAGAAATGCGAGCGAGCGAGACAGATAAGAGAGCGAGCCAGACAAGAAAGCAAGCGAGCGAGCCAGATATGCGAGCGAGCGAGCCAGACAAGAGAGCAAGCGAGCGAGCCAGATATGCGAGCGAACGAGCAAGATATGAGAGCGAGCAAGCCAGACATGAGAGCAAGCGAGCGAGCCAAATATGAGAGCGATCGAGCCAGACATGAGATCAAGCGAGCGAGCCAAATATGAGAGCGATCGAGCCAGACATGAGAGCAAGCGAGCGAGCCAGATATGAGAGCGAGCGAGCCAGACATGAGAGCAAGCGAGCGAGCCAGATATGAGAGCGAGTGAGCCAGACATGAGAGCAAGCCAGATATGAGAGCGAGCCAGACATGAGAGCAAGCGAGCGAGCAAGATATGAGAGCAAACCAGATAAGAGAGCGAATCAGACAAGAGAGCAAGCGAGCGAGCCAGATATGAGAGCGAGCGAGCCAGACATGAGAGCAAGCAAGCAAGCCAGATATGAGAGCGAGCGAGCCAGATATGAGAGCAAGCGAGCGAGCAAGATATGAGAGCGAGCGAGCAAGACATGAGAGCAGGCGAGCGAGCCAGATATGAGAGCGAGCGAGCCAGACATGAGAGCAAGCAAGCAAGCCAGATATGAGAGCGAGCGAGCCAGATATGAGAGCAAGCGAGCGAGCAAGATATGAGAGCGAGCGAGCAAGACATGAGAGCAGGCGAGCGAGCCAGATATGAGAGCGAGTGAGCCAGACATGAGAGCAAGCGAGCGAGCCAGATATGAGAGCGAGCGAGCCAGACATGAGAGCAAGCGAGCGAGCCAGATATGAGAGCGAGTAAGCCAGACATGAGAGCAAGCGAGCGAGCCAGATATGAGAGCGAGCCAGACATGAGAGCAAACGAGCGAGCAAGATATGAGAGAGAGCGAGATAAGAGAGCAAACCAGACAAGAGAGTAAGCGAGCGAGCCAGATATGAGAGCGAGCGAGCCAGACATGAGAGCAAGCGAGCGAGCAAGATATGAGAGCGAGCGAGCCAGACATGAGAGCAAGCGAGCGAGCAAGATATGAGAGCGAGCGAGCAAGACATGAGAGCAAGCGAGCGAGCCAGATATGAGAGCGAGTGAGCCAGACATGAGAGCAAGCGAGCGAGCCAGATATGAGAGCGAGCCAGACATGAGAGCGAGCCAGATATGAGAGCGAGCCAGATAAGAGAGCGAGCCAGACAAGAGAGCAAGCGAGCGAGTCAGATATGAGAGCGAGCGAGCCAGACATGAGAGCAAGCGAGCGATCAAGACATGAGAGCAAGCGAGCGAGCCAGACATGAGAGCAAGCGAGCGATCAAGACATGAGAGCAAGCGAGCGAGCCAGATATGAGAGCAATCGAGCGAGCCATGAGAGCAAGCGAGCGAGCCAGATATGAGAGCGAGCGAGCCAGACATGAGAGCAAGCGAGCGAGCCAGATATGAGAGCGAGCCAGACATGAGAGCAAGCGAGCGAGCAAGATATGAGAGCGAGCCAGATAAGAGAGCGAACCAGACAAGAGAGCAAGCGAGCGAGCCAGACATGAGAGCAAGCGAGCCAGACATGAGAGCAAGCGAGCGAGAGCGAGCAAGACATGAGAGCAAGCAAGCGAGCCAGATATGAGAGCGAGTAAGCCAGACATGAGAGCAATCGAGCGAGCCAGATATGAGAGCGAGCGAGCCAGACATGAGAGCAAGCGAGCGAGCCAGATATGAGAGCGAGCGAGCCAGACATGAGAGCAAGCGAGCGAGCAAGATATGAGAGCGAGCCAGATAAGAGAGCGAACCAGACAAGAGAGCAAGCGAGCGAGCCAGATATGAGAGCAAGCGAGCCAGACATGAGAGCAAGCGAGCAAGTAAGATATGAGAGCGAGCGAGCCAGACATGAGAGCAAGCGAGCGAGCCAGATATGAGAGCGAGCGAGCCAGACATGAGAGCAAGCGAGCGAGCCAGATATGGAAGCGAGCAAGATATGAGAGCGAGCCAGATATGAGAGCGAACCAGACAAGAGAGCAAAAGAGCGAGCCATGCTTGAAAAAGGTGGTGGATATCACTGAAACGTTGCATTTGAACATGGTTTAAATAAACACCGTTGTGTTTTTTACTTGAACCCGTGAGTGCTGTTGGACTAATTGCTGAAAAGAGCGAGCCCGATATGAGAGCGAGCGAGCCAGACATGAGAGCAAGCGAGCGAGCCAGATATGAGAGCGAGCGAGCCAGACATGAGAGCAAGCGAGCGAGCCAGATATGAGAGCGAGCCAGACATGAGAGCAAGCGAGCGAGCCAGATATGAGAGCGAGCCAGATAAGAGAGCGAACCAGACAAGAGAGCAGGCGAGCGAGCCAGATATGAGAGCGAGCGAGCCAGATATGAGAGCGAGCCAGATAAGAGAGCGAACCAGACAAGAGAGCAAGCAAGCGAGCCAGAAATGAGAGCGAGCGAACCAGACATGAGAGCAAGCGAGCGAGCCAGATATGAGAGCGAGCGAGCCAGACATGAGAGCAAGCGAGCGAGCCAGAAATGAGAGCGAGCGAGCCAGACATGAGAGCAAGCGAGCGAGCCAGATATGCGAGCAAGAGAGCCAGATAAGAGAGCGAGCCAGACAAGAGAGCAAGCGAGCGAGCCAGATATAAGAGCAAGCGAGCAAGCCAGATATGAGAGCAAGCAAGCGAGCCAGATGTGAGAGCAAGCGAGCGAGCCAGACATGAGAGCAAATGAGCGAGCAAGATATGTGAGCGAGCGAGCCAGATAAGCGAGCAAGCCAGATATGCGAGCGAGCCAGATAAGAGAGAGTGCCAGACAAGAGAGCAAGCGGGCGAGCCAGATATGGGAGCGAGCGAGCCAGACATGAGAGCAAGCGAGCGAGCCAGATATGAGAGTGAGCGAGCCAGACATGAGAGCAAGCGAGCGAGCCAGACATGAGAGCAAGCGAGCAAGCCAGATATGAGAGAGAGCGAGCCAGACATGAGAGCAAGCGAGCGAGCCAGATATGCGAGCGAGAGAGCCAGATAAGAGAGCGAGCCAGACAAGAGAGCAAGCGAGCGAGCCAGATATAAGAGCAAGCGAGCAAGCCAGATATGAGAGCAAGCAAGCGAGCCAGATATGAGAGCAAGCGAGCGAGCCAGATATGAGAGCGAGCGAGCCAGACATGAGAGCAAATGAGCGAGCAAGATATGTGAGCGAGCGAGCTAGATATGCGTGCGAGCCAGAAATGCGAGCGAGCGAGCCAGATAAGAGAGCGAGCCAGATAAGAGAGCGAGCCAGACAAGAGAGCAAGCGAGCGAGCCAGATATGAGAGCAAGCGAGCGAGCAAGATATGAGATCGTGCGAGCCAGATATGCGAGCAAGTCAGATAAGAGAGCGAGCCAGACAAGAGAGCAAGTGAGTGAGCCAGATATGAGAGCAAGTGAGCGAGCCAGATATGCGAGCGAGCGAGCAAGATAAGAGAGCGAGCCAGACAAGTGAGCATGCGAGCGAGCCAGATATGCGAGCGAGCCAGATAAGAGAGTGAGCCAGACAAGAGAGCAAGCGAGCGAGCCAGATATGCGAGCGAACGAGCCAGATATGAGAACAAGCGAGCCAGACATAAGAGCAAGCGAGCAAGCCAGATATGAGAGCGAGCCAGACATGAGAGCAAGCGAGCGAGCCAGATATGAGAGCGAGCGAGCCAGACATGAGAGCAAGCGAGCGAGCAAGATATGAGAGCGAGCGAGCCAGACATGAGAGTAAGCGAGCGAGCCAGATATGAGAGCGAGCCAGACATGAGAGCAAGCGAGCGAGCAAGATATGAGAGTGAGCCAGATAAGAGAGAGCGAACCAGACTTGAGAGCAAGCGAGCGAGCCAGATATGAGAGCGAGCGTGCCAGACATGAGAGCAAGCGAGCGAGCCATATATTAGAGCGAGCGAGCCAGACATGAGAGCAAGCGAGCGAGCCAGATATGAGAGCAAGCGAGCGAGCCATATAAGAGAGCGAGCCAGACAAGAGAGCAAGTGAGCGAACCAGATATGAGAGCGAGCGAGCCAGACATGAGAGCAAGCGAGCAAGCCAGATATGAGAGCCAGCGAGCCAGACATGAGCGCAAGCGAGCGAGCCAGATATGAGAGCGAGCCAGATATGCGAGCGAGCGAGCCAGATAAGAGAGCTAGCCAGACAAGAGAGCAAGCGAGCGAGCCAGATATGCGAGCGAGCCAGATAAGAGAGCGAGCCAGACATGAGAGCAAGCGAGCGGGCCAGATATGAGAGCAAGCGAGCAAGCAAGATATAAGAGCAAGACAGATAAGAGGGTGAACCAGACAAGAGAGCAATCGAGCGAGCCAGATATGAGAGCGAGCAAGCCAGACATGAGAGCAAGCTAGCGAGCAAGATATGAGAGCGAGCGAGCCAGACATGAGAGCAAGCGAGCGAGCCAGATATGAGAGCGAGTGAGCCAGACATGAGAGCAAGCGAGCGAGCAAAATATGAGATCGATCGAGCCAGATATGCGGGCAAGTCAGATAAGAGAGCGAGCCAGAAAAGAGAGCAAGTGAGCGAGCCAGATATGAGAGCAAGCGAGCGAGCCAGATATGAGAGCGAGCGAGATAAGAGAGCGAGCCAGACAAGAGAGCAAGCAAGCGAGCCAGATATGAGAGCAAGCGAGCGAGCCAGATATGCAAGCGAGCGAGCCAGATAAGAGAGCGAACCAGACAAGAGAGCAAGCGAGCGAGCCAGATTTGAGAGAGAGCGAGCCAGACATGAGAGCAAGCGATCGAGCCAGACATGAGAGCAAGCGAGCGAGCCAGATATGAGAGCGAGCGAGCCAGACATGAGCGCAAGCGAGTGAGCCAGATATGAGAGCGAGCGAGCCAGATATGCGAGCGAGCGAGCCAGATAAGAGAGCTAGCCAGACAAGAGAGCAAGCGAGCGAGCCAGATATGCGAGCAAGCGAGCCAGATATGAGAGCAAGCGAGCGAGCAAGATATGAGAGCGAGCGAGCCAGATATGCGAGCGAGCCAGAAATGCGAGCGAGCAAGCCAGATAAGAGAGCGAGCCAGATAAGAGAGCGAGCCAGACAAGAGAGCAAGCAAGCTAGCCGGATATGAGAGCAAGCGAGCGAGCCAGATATGAGAGCGAACGAGCCAGATATGAGAGCAAGCGAGCCAGACATAAGAGCAAGCGAGCAAGCCAGACATGAGAGCGAGCCAGACATGAGAGCAAGCGAGCGAGCCAGATATGAGAGCAAGTGAGCAAGCCATATATGAGAGCGAGACAGATAAGAGGGCGAACCAGACAAGAGAGCAATCGAGCGAGCCAGATATGAGAGCGAGCGAGCCAGACATGAGAGCAAGCTAGCGAGCAAGATATAAGAGCGAGCAACCCAGATATGCGAGCGAGCGAGCCAGATAAGAGAGCGAGCCAGATATGAGAGCGAGCGAGCCAGATAAGAGAGCGAGCCAGACATGAGAGCAAGCGAGCGAGCCAGATATGAGAGCAAGTGAGCAAGCCAGATATGAGAGCGAGACAGATAAGAGGGCGAACCAGACAAGAGAGCAATCGAGCGAGCCAGATATGAGAGCGAGTGAGCCAGACATAAGAGCAAGCGAGCGAGCAAGATATGAGATCGAGCGAGCCAGATATGCGAGCGAGCCGGATAAGAGAGCGAGCCAGACAAGAGAGCAAGTGAGTGAGCCAGATATGAGAGCAAGTGAGCGAGCCAGATATGCGAGCGAGCGAGCCAGATAAGAGAGCGAGCCAGACAAGAGAGCATGCGAGCGAGCCAGATATGCGAGCGAGCGAGCCAGATAAGAGAGTGAGCCAGACAAGAGAGCAAGCGAGCGAGCCAGATATACGAGCAAACGAGCCAGATATGAGAGCAAGCGAGCCAGACATGAGAGCAAGCGAGCGAGCCAGATATGAGAGCGAGCGAGCCAGACATGAGAGCAAGCGAGCGAGCAAGATATGAGAGCGAGCGAGCCAGACATGAGAGCAAGCGAGCGAGCCAGATATGAGAGCGAGCGAGCGAGCCAGATATGAGAGCGAGTGAGCCAGACATGAGAGCAAGCGAGCGAGCAAAATATGAGATCGAGCGAGCCAGATATGCGGGCAAGTCAGAAAAGAGAGCGAGCCAGAAAAGAGAGCAAGTGAGCGAGCCAGATATGAGAGCAAGCGAGCGAGCCAGATATGAGAGCGAGCGAGATAAGAGAGCGAGCCAGACAATAGAGCAAGCAAGCGAGCCAGATATGAGAGCAAGCGAGCGAGCCAGATATGCATGCGAGCGAGCCAGATAAGAGAGCGAACCAGACAAGTGAGCAAGCGAGCGAGCCAGATTTGAGAGAGAGCGAGCCAGACATGAGAGCAAGCGAGCGAGCCAGACATGAGAGCAAGCGAGCGAGCCAGATATGAGAGCGAGCGAGCCAGACATGAGCGCAAGCGAGTGAGCCAGATATGAGAGCGAGCGAGCCAGATATGCGAGCGAGCGAGCCAGATAAGAGAGCTAGCCAGACAAGAGAGCAAGCGAGCGAGCCAGATATGCGAGCAAGCGAGCCAGATATGAGAGCAAGCGAGCGAGCAAGATATGAGAGCGAGCGAGCCAGACATGAGAGCAAGCGAGCGAGCCAGATATGAGAGCGAGCCAGACATGAGAGCAAGCGAGCGAGCAAGATATGAGAGTGAGCCAAATAAGAGAGAGCGAACCAGACAAGAGAGCAAGCGAGCGAGCCAGATATGAGAGCGAGCGAGCCAGACTTGAGAGCAAGCAAGCGAGCCAGATATGAGAGCGAGCGTGCCAGACATGAGAGCAAGCGAGCGAGCCATATATGAGAGTGAGCGAGCCAGACATGAGAGCAAGCGAGCGAGCCAGATATGAGAGCAAGCAAGCGAGCCATATAAGAGAGCGAGCCAGACAAGAGAGCAAGTGAGCGAACCAGATATGAGAGCGAGCGAGCCAGACATGAGAGCAAGCGAGCAAGCCAGATATGAGAGCCAGCGAGCCAGACATGAGCGCAAGCGAGCGAGCCAGATATGAGAGCGAGCGAGCCAGATATGCGAGCAAGCGAGCCAGATAAGAGAGCTAGCCAGACAAGAGAGCAAGCGAGCGAGCCAGATATGCGAGCGAGCCAGATAAGAGAGCGAGCCAGACATGAGTGCAAGCGAGCGGGCCAGATATGAGAGCAAGCGAGCAAGCAAGATATAAAAGCAAGACAGATAAGAGGGTGAACCAGACAAGAGAGCAATCGAGCGAGCCAGATATGAGAGCGAGCAAGCCAGACATGAGAGCAAGCTAGCGAGCAAGATATGAGAGCAAGCGAGCCAGATATGAGAGCGAGCAAGCCAGACATGAGAGCAAGCTAGCGAGCAAGATATGAGAGCGAGCGAGCCAGTCATGAAAGCAAGCTAGCGAGCAAGATATGAGAGCGAGCGAGCCAGACATGAGAGCAAGCGAGCGAGCCAGATATGAGAGCGAGCGAGCCAGACATGAGAGCAAGCGAGCGAGCCAGATATGAGAGCGAGCGAGCCAGACATGAGAGCAAGCGAGCGAGCTAGATATGCGAGCGAGAGAGCCAGATAAGAGAGCGAGCCAGACAAGAGAGCAAGCGAGCGAGCCAGATATAAGAGCAAGCGAGCGAGCCAGATATGAGAGCAAGCAAGCGAGCCAGATATGAGAGCAAGCGAGCGAGCCAGATATGAGAGCGAGCGAGCCAGATATGCGAGACAGAAATGCGAGCGAGCCAGATAAGAGAGTGAGCCAGATAAGAGAGCGAGCCAGACAAGAGAGCAAGCAAGCTAGCCGAATATGAGAGCAAGCGAGCGAGCCAGATATGAGAGCGAGCAAGCCAGATATGCGAGCGAGCCAGATAAGAGAGAGTGCCAGACAAGAGAGCAAGCGAGCGAGCCAGATATGAGAGCAAGCGAGCGAGCCATATAAGAGAGCGAGCCAGACAAGATAGCAAGTGAGCGAACCAGATATGAGAGCGAGCGAGCCAGACATGAGAGCAAGCGAGCAAGCCAGATATGAGAGCGAGCGAGACAGACATGAGCGCAAGCGAGTGAGCCAGATATGAGAGAAGCGAACCAGATATGCGAGCGAGCGAGCCAGATAAGAGAGCTAGCCAGACAAGAGAGCAAGCGAGCGAGCCAGATATGCGAGCAAGCGAGCGAGCCAGATATGAGAGCAAGCGAGCGAGCCAGATATGAGAGCAAGCGAGCGAGCAAGATATGAGAGCGAGCGAGCCAGATATGCGAGCGAGCCAGAAATGCGAGCGAGCAAGCCAGATAAGAGAGCGAGCCAGATAAGAGAGCGAGCCAGACAAGAGAGCAAGCAAGCTAGCCGGATATGAGAGCAAGCGAGCGAGCCAGATATGAGTGTGAGCAAGCCAGATATGCGAGCGAGCCAGACATGAGAGCAAACGAGCAATCCAGATATGAGAGCCAGCGAGCCAGACATGAGCGCAAGCGAGCGAGCCAGATATGAGAGCGAGCGAGCCAGATATGCGAGCGAGCGAGCCAGATAAGAGAGCTAGCCAGACAAGAGAGCAAGCGAGCGAGCCAGATATGCGAGCGAGCCAGATAAGAGAGCGAGCCAGACATGAGAGCAAGCGAGCGGGCCAGATATGAGAGCAAGCGAGCAAGCAAGATATAAGAGCAAGACAGATAAGCGGGTGAACCAGACAAGAGAGCAATCGAGCGAGCCAGATATGAGAGCGAGCAAGCCAGACATGAGAGCAAGCGAGCGAGCCAGACATGAGAGCAAGCGAGCGAGCCAGATATGAGAGCGAGCGAGATAAGAGAGCGAGCCAGACAAGAGAGCAAGCAAGCGAGCCAGATATGAGAGCAAGCGAGCGAGCCAGATATGCAAGCGAGCGAGCCAGATAAGAGAGCGAACCAGACAAGAGAGCAAGCGAGCGAGCCAGATTTGAGAGAGAGCGAGCCAGACATGAGAGCAAGCGAGCGAGCCAGACATGAGAGCAAGCGAGCGAGCCAGATATGAGAGCGAGCGAGCCAGACATGAGCGCAAGCGAGTGAGCCAGATATGAGAGCGAGCGAGCCAGATATGCGAGCGAGCGAGCCAGATAAGAGAGCTAGCCAGACAAGAGAGCAAGCGAGCGAGCCAGATATGCGAGCAAGCGAGCCAGATATGAGAGCAAGCGAGCGAGCAAGATATGAGAGCGAGCGAGCCAGACATGAGAGCAAGCGAGCGAGCCAGATATGAGAGCGAGCCAGACATGAGAGCAAGCGAGCGAGCAAGATATGAGAGTGAGCCAGATAAGAGAGAGCGAACCAGACAAGAGAGCAAGCGAGCGAGCCAGATATGAGAGCGAGCGAGCCAGACTTGAGAGCAAGCAAGCGAGCCAGATATGAGAGCGAGCGTGCCAGACATGAGAGCAAGCGAGCGAGCCATATATGAGAGTGAGCGAGCCAGACATGAGAGCAAGCGAGCGAGCCAGATATGAGAGCAAGCAAGCGAGCCATATAAGAGAGCGAGCCAGACAAGAGAGCAAGTGAGCGAACCAGATATGAGAGCGAGCGAGCCAGACATGAGAGCAAGCGAGCAAGCCAGATATGAGAGCCAGCGAGCCAGACATGAGCGCAAGCGAGCGAGCCAGATATGAGAGCGAGCGAGCCAGATATGCGAGCAAGCGAGCCAGATAAGAGAGCTAGCCAGACAAGAGAGCAAGCGAGCGAGCCAGATATGCGAGCGAGCCAGATAAGAGAGCGAGCCAGACATGAGTGCAAGCGAGCGGGCCAGATATGAGAGCAAGCGAGCAAGCAAGATATAAAAGCAAGACAGATAAGAGGGTGAACCAGACAAGAGAGCAATCGAGCGAGCCAGATATGAGAGCGAGCAAGCCAGACATGAGAGCAAGCTAGCGAGCAAGATATGAGAGCAAGCGAGCCAGATATGAGAGCGAGCAAGCCAGACATGAGAGCAAGCTAGCGAGCAAGATATGAGAGCGAGCGAGCCAGTCATGAAAGCAAGCTAGCGAGCAAGATATGAGAGCGAGCGAGCCAGACATGAGAGCAAGCGAGCGAGCCAGATATGAGAGCGAGCGAGCCAGACATGAGAGCAAGCGAGCGAGCCAGATATGAGAGCGAGCGAGCCAGACATGAGAGCAAGCGAGCGAGCTAGATATGCGAGCGAGAGAGCCAGATAAGAGAGCGAGCCAGACAAGAGAGCAAGCGAGCGAGCCAGATATAAGAGCAAGCGAGCGAGCCAGATATGAGAGCAAGCAAGCGAGCCAGATATGAGAGCAAGCGAGCGAGCCAGATATGAGAGCGAGCGAGCCAGATATGCGAGACAGAAATGCGAGCGAGCCAGATAAGAGAGTGAGCCAGATAAGAGAGCGAGCCAGACAAGAGAGCAAGCAAGCTAGCCGAATATGAGAGCAAGCGAGCGAGCCAGATATGAGAGCGAGCAAGCCAGATATGCGAGCGAGCCAGATAAGAGAGAGTGCCAGACAAGAGAGCAAGCGAGCGAGCCAGATATGAGAGCAAGCGAGCGAGCCATATAAGAGAGCGAGCCAGACAAGATAGCAAGTGAGCGAACCAGATATGAGAGCGAGCGAGCCAGACATGAGAGCAAGCGAGCAAGCCAGATATGAGAGCGAGCGAGACAGACATGAGCGCAAGCGAGTGAGCCAGATATGAGAGAAGCGAACCAGATATGCGAGCGAGCGAGCCAGATAAGAGAGCTAGCCAGACAAGAGAGCAAGCGAGCGAGCCAGATATGCGAGCAAGCGAGCGAGCCAGATATGAGAGCAAGCGAGCGAGCCAGATATGAGAGCAAGCGAGCGAGCAAGATATGAGAGCGAGCGAGCCAGATATGCGAGCGAGCCAGAAATGCGAGCGAGCAAGCCAGATAAGAGAGCGAGCCAGATAAGAGAGCGAGCCAGACAAGAGAGCAAGCAAGCTAGCCGGATATGAGAGCAAGCGAGCGAGCCAGATATGAGTGTGAGCAAGCCAGATATGCGAGCGAGCCAGACATGAGAGCAAACGAGCAATCCAGATATGAGAGCCAGCGAGCCAGACATGAGCGCAAGCGAGCGAGCCAGATATGAGAGCGAGCGAGCCAGATATGCGAGCGAGCGAGCCAGATAAGAGAGCTAGCCAGACAAGAGAGCAAGCGAGCGAGCCAGATATGCGAGCGAGCCAGATAAGAGAGCGAGCCAGACATGAGAGCAAGCGAGCGGGCCAGATATGAGAGCAAGCGAGCAAGCAAGATATAAGAGCAAGACAGATAAGCGGGTGAACCAGACAAGAGAGCAATCGAGCGAGCCAGATATGAGAGCGAGCAAGCCAGACATGAGAGCAAGCGAGCGAGCCAGACATGAGAGCAAGCGAGCGAGCCAGATATGAGAGCGAGCGAGATAAGAGAGCGAGCCAGACAAGAGAGCAAGCAAGCGAGCCAGATATGAGAGCAAGCGAGCGAGCCAGATATGCAAGCGAGCGAGCCAGATAAGAGAGCGAACCAGACAAGAGAGCAAGCGAGCGAGCCAGATTTGAGAGAGAGCAAGCCAGACATGAGAGCAAGCGAGCGAGCCAGACATGAGAGCAAGCGAGCGAGCCAGATATGAGAGCGAGCGAGCCAGACATGAGCGCAAGCGAGTGAGCCAGATATGAGAGCGAGCGAGCCAGATATGCGAGCGAGCGAGCCAGATAAGAGAGCTAGCCAGACAAGAGAGCAAGCGAGCGAGCCAGATATGCGAGCAAGCGAGCCAGATATGAGAGCAAGCGAGCGAGCAAGATATGAGAGCGAGCGAGCCAGATATGCGAGCGAGCCAGAAATGCGAGCGAGCAAGCCAGATAAGAGAGCGAGCCAGATAAGAGAGCGAGCCAGACAAGAGAGCAAGCAAGCTAGCCGGATATGAGAGCAAGCGAGCGAGCCAGATATGAGAGCGAACGAGCCAGATATGAGAGCAAGCGAGCCAGACATAAGAGCAAGCGAGCAAGCCAGACATGAGACCAAGTTAGCGAGCAAGATATGAGAGCGAGCGAGCCAGACATGAGAGCAAGCGAGCAAGCCAGATATGCGAGCGAGCCAGAAATGCGAGCGAGCGAGCCAGATAAGAGAGCGAGCCAGATAAGAGAGCGAGCCAGACAAGAGAGCAAGCAAGCTAGCCGGATATGAGAGCAAGCGAGCGAGCCATATAAGAGAGCGAGCCAGACAAGAGAGCAAGTGAGCGAACCAGATATGCGAGCGAGCCAGATAAGAGAGCGAGCCAGACATGAGAGCAAGCGAGCGAACCAGATATGAGAGCAAGCGAGCAAGCCAGATATGATACCGAGACAGATAAGAGAGCTAGCTAGACAAGAGAGCAAGCGAGCGAGCCAGATATGCGAGCGAGCCAGATAAGAGAGCGAGCCAGACATGAGAGCAAGCGGGCGAGCCAGATATGAGAGCAAGTGAGCAAGCCATATATGAGAGCGAGACAGATAAGCGGGCGATCCAGACAAGAGAGCAATCGAGCGAGCCAGATATGAGAGCGAGCGAGCCAGACATGAGAGCAAGCTAGCGAGCAAGATATGAGAGCGAGCGACCCAGATATGCGAGCGAGCGAGCCAGATAAGAGAGCGAGCCAGATATGAGAGCGAGCGAGCCAGATAAGAGAGCGAGCCAGACATGAGAGCAAGCGAGCGAGCCAGATATGAGAGCAAGTGAGCAAGCCAGATATGAGAGCGAGACAGATAAGAGGGCGAACCAGACAAGAGAGCAATCGAGCGAGCCAGATATGAGAGCGAGTGAGCCAGACATAAGAGCAAGCGAGCGAGCAAGATATGAGATCGAGCGAGCCAGATATGCGAGCGAGCCGGATAAGAGAGCGAGCCAGACAAGAGAGCAAGTGAGTGAGCCAGATATGAGAGCAAGTGAGCGAGCCAGATATGCGAGCGAGCGAGCCAGATAAGAGAGCGAGCCAGACAAGAGAGCATGCGAGCGAGCCAGATATGCGAGCGAGCGAGCCAGATAAGAGAGTGAGCCAGACAAGAGAGCAAGCGAGCGAGCCAGATATGCGAGCGAACGAGCCAGATATGAGAACAAGCGAGCCAGACATAAGAGCAAGCGAGCAAGCCAGATATGAGAGCGAGCCAGACATGAGAGCAAGCGAGCGAGCCAGATATGAGAGCGAGCGAGCCAGACATGAGAGTAAGCGAGCGAGCAAGATGTGAGAGCGAGCGAGCCAGACATGAGAGCAAGCGAGCGAGCCAGATATGAGAGCGAGCCAGACATGAGAGCAAGCGAGCGAGCAAGATATGTGAGTGAGCCAGATAAGAGAGCAAACCAGACAAGAGAGCAAGCGAGCGAGCCAGATATGAGAGCGAGCGAGCCAGACTTGAGAGCAAGCGAGCGAGCCAGATATGAGAGCGAGCGAGCCAGACATGAAAGCAAGCGAGCGAGCCATATATGAGAGCGAGCCAGACATGAGAGCAAGCGAGCGAGCCAGATATGAGAGCGAGCGAGAAAGACATGAGAGCAAGCGAGCGAGCCAGATATGAGAGCTAGTGAGCCAGACATGAGAGCAAGCGAGCGAGCCAGATATGAGAGCGAGCGAGCCAGACATGAGAGCAAGCTAGCGAGCCAGATATGAGAGCGAGCAAGCCAGACATGAGAGCAAGCGAGCAAGCCAGATATGAGAGCGAGCCAGACATGAGAGCAAGCGAGCGAGCCAGATATGAGAGCGAGCGAGCCAGACATGAGAGCAAGCGAGCAAACCAGATATGAGAGCGAGCGAGCCAGACATGAGAGCAAGCAAGCGAGCAAGATATGAGAACGAGCGAGCCAGACATGAGAGCAAGCGAGCGAGCCAGATATGAGAGCGAGTGAGCCAGACATAAGAGCAAGCGAGCGAGCAAGATATGAGATCGAGCGAGCCAGATATGCGAGCGAGCCGGATAAGAGAGCGAGCCAGACAAGAGAGCAAGTGAGTGAGCCAGATATGAGAGCAAGTGAGCGAGCCAGATATGCGAGCGAGCGAGCCAGATAAGAGAGCGAGCCAGACAAGAGAGCATGCGAGCGAGCCAGATATGCGAGCGATCGAGCCAGATAAGAGAGTGAGCCAGACAAGAGAGCAAGCGAGCGAGCCAGATATGGGAGCGAACGAGCCAGATATGAGAGCAAGCGAGCCAGACATAAGAGCAAGCGAGCAAGCCAGATATGAGAGCGAGCCAGACATGAGAGCAAGCGAGCGAGCCAGACATGAGAGCAAGCGAGCGAGCAAGATATGAGAGCAAGCGAGCCAGACATGAGAGCAAGCGAGCGAGCCAGATATGAGAGCGAGCCAGACATGAGAGCAAGCGAGCGAGCAAGATATGAGAGTGAGCCAGATAAGAGAGCGAACCAGACAAGAGAGCAAGCGAGCGAGCCAGATATGAGAGCGAGCGAGCCAGACATGAGAGCAAGCGAGCGAGCCATATATGAGAGCGAGCGAGCCAGACATGAGAGCAAGCGAGCGAGCCAGATATGAGAGCGAGCGAGCAAGACATGAGAGCAAGCGACCGAGCCAGATATGAGAGCTAGTGAGCCAGACATGAGAGCAAGCAAGTTAGCCAGATATGAGAGCGAGCGAGCCAGACATGAGAGCAAGCGAGCGAGCCAGATATGAGAGCGAGCCAGACATGAGAGCAAGCGAACGAGCCAGATATGAGAGCGAGCGAGCCAGACATGAGAGCAAACGAGCAAACCAGATATGAGAGCGAGCGAGCCAGACATGAGAGCAAGCAAGCGAGCAAGATATGAGCGCGAGCGAGCCAGACATGAGAGCAAGCGAGCGAGCCAGATATGAGAGCGAGTGAGCCAGACATAAGAGCAAGCGAGCGAGCAAGATATGAGATCGAGCGAGCCAGATATGCGAGCGAGCCGGATAAGAGAGCGAGCCAGACAAGAGAGCAAGTGAGTGAGCCAGATATGAGAGCAAGTGAGCGAACCAGATAAGCGAGCGAGCGAGCCAGACATGAGAGCAAGCGAGCGAGCCAGATATGAGAGCGAGCCAGACATGAGAGCAAGCGAGCAAGCAAGATATGAGAGCGAGCCAGATAAGAGAGCGAACCAGACAAGAGAGCATGCGAGCGAGCCAGATATGAGAGCGAGCGAGCCAGACATGAGAGCAAGCGAGCGAGCCAGATATGAGAGCAAGCGAGCCAGACATGAGAGCAAGCAAGCGAGCCAGATATGAGAGCAAGCGAGCCAGACATGAGATTAAGCGAGCGAGCCAGATATGAGAGCGATCGAGCCAGACATGAGAGCAAGCGAGCGAGCCAGATATGAGAGCGAGTGAGCCAGACATGAGAGCAAGCGAGCGAACCAGATATTCGAGCGAACGAGCCAGATATGAGAGCGAGCGAGCCAGACATGAGAGCAAGCGAGCAAGCCAGATATGAGAGCGAGCGAACCAGTCATGAGAGCAAACGAGCAAGCCAGATATGAAAGTGAGCCAGACATGAGAGCAAGCGAGCGAGCAAGATATGAGAGCGAGCCAGATAAGAGAGCGAGTGAGCCAGACATGAGAGCAAGCGAGCGAGCCAGATATGAGAGCGAGTGAGCCAGACATGAGAGCAAGCGAGCGAGCCAGATATGAGAGCGAGCGAGCCAGACATGAGAGCAAGCGAGCGAGCCAGATATGAGAGCGAGCGAGCAAAACATGAGAGCAAGCGAGCAAGCCAGATATGAGAGTAAGCGAGCCAGACATGAGAGCAAGCCAACGAGCCAGATATGCGAGCGAACGAGCCAGATATGAGAGCGAGCGAGCAAAACATGAGAGCAAGCGAGCAAGCCAGATATGAAAGTAAGCGAGCCAGACATGAGAGCAAGCAAGCGAGCCAGATATGCGAGCGAGCGAGCCAGATATGAGAGGGAGTGAGCAAAATATGAGAGCAAGCGAGCAAGCCAGATATGAGAGTAAGCGAGCCAGACATGAGAGCAAGCGAGCGAGCCAGATATGCGAGCGAACGAGCCAGATATGAGAGCGAGCGAGTCAGACATGAGAGCAAGCGAGCGAGCCAGATATGAGAGCAAGCGAGCCAGACATGAGAGCAAGCGAGCGAGCCAGATATGAGAGCGATCGAGCCAGACATGAGAGCAAGCGAGCAAGCCAGATATGAGAGCGAGCGAGCCAGACATGAGAGCAAGCGAGCGAGCAAGATATGAGAACAAGCGAGCAAGACATGAGAGCAAGCGAGCGAGCCAGATATGAGAGCGAGTGAGCCAGACATGAGAGCAAGCGAGCGAACCAAATATGCGAGCGAACGAGCCAGATATGAGAGCAAGCGAGCGAGCCAGATATGAGAGCATGCAGCCAGACATGAGAGCAAGCGAGCGAGCCAGATATGAGAGCGATCGAGCCAGACATGAGAGCAAGCGATCGAGCCAGATATGAGAGCGAGCGAGCCAGACATGAGAGCAAGCAAGCGAGCCAGATATGAGAGCAAGCGAGCCAGACATGAGATTAAGAGAGCGAGCCAGATATGAGAGCGATCGAGCCAGACATGAGAGCAAGCGAGCGAGCCAGATATGAGAGCGAGTGATCCAGACATGAGAGCAAGCGAGCGAGCCAGATATGAGAGCGAGCGAGCCAGACATGAGAGCAAGCAAGCAAGCCAGATATGAGAGCGAGCCAGACATGAGAGCAAGCGAGCGAGCAAGATATGAGAGCGGGCCAGATAATTGAGCTAACCAGACAAGAGAGCAAGCGAACGAGCAGCCAGATATGAGAGCGAGCCAGACATGAGAGCAAGCGAGCGAGCCAGATATGAGAGCAAGGGATCGGGCCAGATATGTAAGCGAGCGAGCCAGATAAGAGAGTGAGCCAGACAAGAGAGCAAGCGAGCGAGCCAGATATGCGACCGAGCGAGCCAAATATGAGAGCGAGCGAGCCAGACATGAGAGCAAGCGAGTGAGTCAGATATGAGAGCAAGCGAGCCAGACATGAGAGCAAGCGAGCGAGCCAGATATGAGAGCGATCGAGCCAGACATGAGAGCAAGCGAGCGAGCCAGACATGAGAGCAAGCGAGCGAGCAAGATATGAGAGCGAGCCAGACATGAGAGCAAGCGAGCGAGCCAGATATGAGAGCGAGTGAGCCAGAAATAAGAGCAAGCGAGCGACCAAGATGTGAGATCGAGGGAGCCAGATATGCGAGCGAGCCAGATAAGAGAGCTAGCCAGACAAGAGAGCAAGTGAGCGAGCCAGATATGAGAGCAAGCGAGCGAGCCAGATATGAGAGCAAGCGAGCGAGCCAGATATGCGAGCGAGCGAGCCAGATAAGAGATCGAGCCAGACAAGAGAGCAAGCGAGCCAGATATGCGAGCGAGCGAGCCAGATAAGAGAGTGAGCCAGACAAGAGAGCAAGCGAGCGAGCCAGATATGCGAGCGAGCGAGCCAGATATAAGAGCGAGCGAGCCAGACATGAGAGCAAACGAGCGAGCCAGATAAGAGAGTGAGCCAGACAAGAGAGCAAGCGAGCGAGCCAGATATGCGAGCGAACGAGCAAGATTTGAGAGCGAGCGAGCCAGACATGAGAGCAAGCGAGCGAGCCAGATATAAGAGCGAGCGAGCCAGACATGAGAGCAAGCGAGCGAGCGAGCAAGATATGAGAGCGAGCGAGCCAGACATGAGAGCAAGCGAGCGAGCCAGATATGAGAGCGAGCGAGCCAGACATGAGAGCAAGCGAGCGAGTCAGATATGAGAGCGAGCGAGCCAGACATGAGAGCAAGCGAGCGAGCCAGATATGAGAGTGAGCGAGCCACACATGAGAGCAAGCGAGCGAGCCAGATATGAGAGCGAGCGAGCAAGACATGAGAGCAAGCGAGCGAGCCAGATATGAGAGCTAGCGAGCCAGACATGAGAGCAAGCGAGCGAGCCAGATATGAGAGCGAGCGAGCCAGACATGAGAGCAAGCGAGCGAGCAAGATATGAGAGCGAGCGAGCCAGACATGAGAGCAAGCGAGCGAACCAGATATGAGTGCGAGTGAGCCAGACATGAGAGCAAGCGAGCGAGCAAAATATGAGATTGAGTGAGCCAGATATGCAGGCAAGTCAGATAAGAGAGCGAGCCAGACAAGAGAGCAAGTGAGCGAGCCAGATAAGAGAGCGAACCAGACAAGAGAGCAATCGAGCGAGCCAGATATGAGAGCGAGCGAGCCAGACATGAGAGCAAGCGAGCGAGCCAGATATGAAAGCGAGAGAGCCAGTCATGAGATAAGCGAGCGAGCCAGATATGAGAGCGAGCGAGACAGACATGAGAGCAAGCGAGCGAGCAAGATATGAGAGCGAGCGAGCCAGACATGAGAGCAAGCGAGCGAGCCAGATATGAGAGCAAGCTAGCCAGACATGAGAGCAAGCGAGCGAGCCAGACATGAGTGCGATCGAGCCAGAAATGAGAGCAAGCGAGCGAGTCAGATATGAGAGCGAGCCAGACATGAGAGCAAGCGAGCGAGCAAGATATAAGAGCGAGCCAGATAAGAGAGCGAACCAGACAAGAGAGCAAAAGAGCGAGCCAGATATGAGAGCGAGCGAGCCAGACATGAGAGCAAGCGAGCGAGCCAGACATGAGAGCAAGCGAGCGAGCAAGATATGAGAGCGAGCGAGCCAGACATGAGAGCAATCGAGCGAGCCAGATATGAAAGCGAGCCAGATAAGAGAGCGAGCCAGACAAGAGGGCACGCGAGCGAGCCAGATATGAGAGCGAGCCAGACATGAGAGCAAGCGAGCGAGCCAGATATGAGAGCGAGCGAGCCAGACATGAGAGCAAGCGAGCGAGCAAGATATGAGAGCGAGCGAGCCAGACATGAGAGCAAGCGAGCGAGCCAGATATGAGAGCGAGCGAGCCAGACATGAGAGCAAGCGAGCGAGTCAGATATGAGAGCGAGCGAGCCAGACATGAGATCAAGCGAGCGAGCCAGATATGAGAGTGAGCGAGCCAGACATGAGAGCAAGCGAGCGATCAAGACATGAGAGCAAGCGAGCGAGCCAGATATGAGAGCAATCGAGCGAGCCATGAGAGCAAGCGAGCGAGCCAGATATGAGAGCGAGCGAGCCAGACATGAGAGCAAGCGAGCGAGCCAGATATGAGAGCGAGCCAGACATGAGAGCAAGCGAGCGAGCAAGATATGAGAGCGAGCCAGATAAGAGAGCGAACCAGACAAGAGAGCAAGCGAGCGAGCCAGACATGAGAGCAAGCGAGCCAGACATGAGAGCAAGCGAGCGAGAGCGAGCAAGACATGAGAGCAAGCAAGCGAGCCAGATATGAGAGCGAGTGAGCCAGACATGAGAGCAATCGAGCGAGCCAGATATGAGAGCGAGCGAGCCAGACATGAGAGCAAGCGAGCGAGCCAGATATGAGAGCGAGCGAGCCAGACATGAGAGCAAGCGAGCGAGCAAGATATGAGAGCGAGCCAGATAAGAGAGCGAACCAGACAAGAGAGCAAGCGAGCGAGCCAGATATGAGAGCAAGCGAGCCAGACATGAGAGCAAGCGAGCGAGTAAGATATGAGAGCGAGCGAGCCAGACATGAGAGCAAGCGAGCGAGCCAGATATGAGAGCGAGCGAGCCAGACATGAGAGCAAGCGAGCGAGCCAGATATGGAAGCGAGCAAGATATGAGAGCGAGCCAGATATGAGAGCGAACCAGACAAGAGCGCAAAAGAGCGAGCCATGCTTGAAAAAGGTGGTGGATATCACTGAAACGTTGCATTTGAACATGGTTTAAATAAACACCGTTGTGTTTTTTACTTGAACCCGTGAGTGCTGTTGGACTAATTGCTGAAAAGAGCGAGCCAGATATGAGAGCGAGCGAGACAGACATGAGAGCAAGCGAGCGAGCCAGATATGAGAGCGAGCGAGCCAGACATGAGAGCAAGCGAGCGAGCCAGATATGAGAGCGAGCCAGACATGAGAGCAAGCGAGCGAGCCAGATATGAGAGCGAGCCAGATAAGAGAGCGAACCAGACAAGAGAGCAGGCGAGCGAGCCAGATATGAGAGCGAGCGAGCCAGATATGAGAGCGAGCCAGATAAGAGAGCGAACCAGACAAGAGAGCAAGCAAGCGAGCCAGAAATGAGAGCGAGCGAACCAGACATGAGAGCAAGCGAGCGAGCCAGATATGAGAGCGAGCCAGACATGAGAGCAAGCGAGCGAGCCAGAAATGAGAGCGAGCGAGCCAGACATGAGAGCAAGCGAGCGAGCCAGATATGCGAGCGAGAGAGCCAGATAAGAGAGCGAGCCAGACAAGAGAGCAAGCGAGCGAGCCAGATATAAGAGCAAGCGAGCAAGCCAGATATGAGAGCAAGCAAGCGAGCCAGATGTGAGAGCAAGCGAGCGAGCCAGACATGAGAGCAAATGAGCGAGCAAGATATGTGAGCGAGCGAGCCAGATAAGCGAGCGAGCCAGAAATGCGAGCGAGCGAGCCAGATAAGAGAGCGAGCCAGATAAGAGAGCGAGCCAGACAAGAGAGCAAGCAAGCTAGCCGGATATGAGAGCAAGCGAGCGAGCCAGATATGAGAGCGAGCAAGCCAGATATGCGAGCGAGCCAGATAAGAGAGAGTGCCAGACAAGAGAGCAAGCGAGCGAGCCAGATATGAGAGCGAGCGAGCCAGACATGAGAGCAAGCGAGCGAGCCAGATATGAGAGTGAGCGAGCCAGACATGAGAGCAAGCGAGCGAGCCAGACATGAGAGCAAGCGAGCAAGCCAGATATGAGAGAGAGCGAGCCAGACATGAGAGCAAGCGAGCGAGCCAGATATGCGAGCGAGAGAGCCAGATAAGAGAGCGAGCCAGACAAGAGAGCAAGCGAGCGAGCCAGATATAAGAGCAAGCGAGCAAGCCAGATATGAGAGCAAGCAAGCGAGCCAGATATGAGAGCAAGCGAGCGAGCCAGATATGAGAGCGAGCGAGCCAGATATGAGAGCAAATGAGCGAGCAAGATATGTGAGCGAGCGAGCCAGATATGCGAGCGAGCCAGAAATGCGAGCGAGCGAGCCAGATAAGAGAGCGAGCCAGATAAGAGAGCGAGCCAGACAAGAGAGCAAGCAAGCTAGCCGGATATGAGAGCAAGCGAGCGAGCCAGATATGAAAGCGAGCAAGCCAGATATGCGAGCGAGCCAGATAAGAGAGAGTGCCAGACAAGAGAGCAAGGAAGCGAGCCAGGTATGAGAGCAAGTGAGCCAGACATGAGAGCAATCGAGCGAGCCAGATATGAGAGCGAGCGAGCCAGACATGAGAGCAAGCGAGCGAGCCAGATATGAGAGCAAGCGAGCGAGCCAGATATGAGAGCGAGCGAGATAAGAGAGCGAGCCAGACAAAAGAGCAAGCAAGCGAGCCAGATATGAGAGCAAGCGAGCGAGCCAGATATGCAAGCGAGCGAGCGAGCCAGATATGAGAGCGAGCGAGATAAGAGAGCGAGCCAGACAAGAGAGCAAGCAAGCGAGCCAGATATGAGATCAAGCGAGCGAGCCAGATATGCAAGCGAGCGAGCCAGATAAGAGAGCGAACCAGACAAGAGAGCAAGCAAGCGAGCCAGATATGAGAGAGAGCGAGCCAGACATGAGAGCAAGCGAGCGAGCCAGATAGGAGAGCGAGCGAGACAGACATGAGAGCAAGCGAGCGAGCAAGATATGAGAGCGAGCGAGCCAGACATGAGAACAAGCGAGCGAGCCAGATATGAGAGCGAGCCAGACATGAGAGCAAGCCAGCGAGCAAGATATGAGATCGAGCGAGCCACATATGCGAGCGAGCCAGATAAGAGAGCGAGCCAGACAAGAGAGCAAGTAAGCGAGGCAGATATGAGAGCAAGCGAGCGAGCCAGATGAGAGCAAGCGAGCGAGCCAGATATGCGAGCGAGCGAGTCAGATAAGAGAGCAAGCCAGACAAGAGAGCAAGCGAGCGAGCTAGATATGCGAGCGAGCCAGATAAGAGAATGAGCCAGACAAGAGAGTAAGCGAGCGAGACAGATATGCGAGCGAGCAAGCCAGATATGAGAGCGAGCGAGCCAGACATGAGAGCAAGCGAGCGAGCCAGATATGAGAGCGAGTGAGCCAGACATGAGAGCAAGCGAGCGAGCCAGATATGGAAGCGAGCAAGATATGAGAGCGAGCCAGATATGAGAGCGAACCAGACAAGAGAGCAAAAGAGCGAGCCATGCTTGAAAAAGGTGGTGGATATCACTGAAACGTTGCATTTGAACATGGTTTAAATAAACACCGTTGTGTTTTTTACTTGAACCCGTGAGTGCTGTTGGACTAATTGCTGAAAAGAGCGAGCCAGATATGAGAGCGAGCGAGCCAGACATGAGAGCAAGCGAGCGAGCCAGATATGAGAGCGAGCGAGCCAGACATGAGAGCAAGCGAGCGAGCCAGATATGAGAGCGAGCCAGACATGAGAGCAAGCGAGCGAGCCAGATATGAGAGCGAGCCAGATAAGAGAACGAACCAGACAAGAGAGCAGGCGAGCGAGCCAGATATGAGAGCGAGCGAGCCAGATATGAGAGCGAGCCAGATAAGAGAGCGAACCAGACAAGAGAGCAAGCAAGCGAGCCAGAAATGAGAGCGAGCGAACCAGACATGAGAGCAAGCGAGCGAGCCAGATATGAGAGCGAGCGAGCCAGACATGAGAGCAAGCGAGCGAGCCAGAAATGAGAGCGAGCGAGCCAGACATGAGAGCAAGCGAGCGAGCCAGATATGCGAGCGAGAGAGCCAGATAAGAGAGCGAGCCAGACAAGAGAGCAAGCGAGCGAGCCAGATATAAGAGCAAGCGAGCAAGCCAGATATGAGAGCAAGCAAGCGAGCCAGATGTGAGAGCAAGCGAGCAAGCCAGACATGAGAGCAAATGAGCGAGCAAGATATGTGAGCGAGCGAGCCAGATAAGCGAGCGAGCCAGAAATGCGAGCGAGCGAGCCAGATAAGAGAGCGAGCCAGATAAGAGAGCGAGCCAGACAAGAGAGCAAGCAAGCTAGCCGGATATGAGAGCAAGCGAGCGAGCCAGATATGAGAGCGAGCAAGCCAGATATGCGAGCGAGCCAGATAAGAGAGAGTGCCAGACAAGAGAGCAAGCGAGCGAGCCAGATATGAGAGCGAGCGAGCCAGACATGAGAGCAAGCGAGCGAGCCAGATATGAGAGTGAGAGAGTCAGACATGAGAGCAAGCGAGCGAGCCAGACATGAGAGCAAGCGAGCAAGCCAGATATGAGAGAGAGCGAGCCAGACATGAGAGCAAGCGAGCGAGCCAGATATGCGAGCGAGAGAGCCAGATAAGAGAGCGAGCCAGACAAGAGAGCAAGCGAGCGATCCAGATATAAGAGCAAGCGAGCAAGCCAGATATGAGAGCAAGCAAGCGAGCCAGATATGAGAGCAAGCGAGCGAGCCAGATATGAGAGCGAGCGAGCCAGACATGAGAGCAAATGAGCGAGCAAGATATGTGAGCGAGCGAGCCAGATATGCGAGCGAGCCAGAAATGCGAGCGAGCGAGCCAGATAAGAGAGCGAGCCAGACAAGAGAGCAAGCAAGCTAGCCGGATATGAGAGCAAGCGAGCGAGCCAGATATGAAAGCGAGCAAGCCAGATATGCGAGCGAGCCAGATAAGAGAGAGTGCCAGACAAGAGAGCAAGGAAGCGAGCCAGGTATGAGAGCAAGCGAGCCAGACATGAGAGCAATCGAGCGAGCCAGATATGAGAGCGAGCGAGCCAGACATGAGAGCAAGCGAGCGAGCCAGATATGAGAGCAAGCGAGCCAGACATGAGAGCAAGCAAGCGAGCCAGACATGAGTGCGATCGAGCCAGAAATGAGAGCAAGCGAGCGAGTGAGATATGAGAGCGAGCCAGACATGAGAGCAAGCGAGCGAGCAAGATATAAGAGCGAGCCAGATAAGAGAGCGAACCAGACAAGAGAGCAAAAGAGCGAGCCAGATATGAGAGCGAGCGAGCCAGACATGAGAGCAAGCGAGCGAGCCAGATATGAGAGCGAGCGAGCCAGACATGAGAGCAAGCGAGCGAGCAAGATATGAGAGCGAGCCAGACATGAGAGCAAGCGAGCGAGCAAGATATGAGAGCGAGCCAGACATGAGAGCAAGCGAGCAAGCCAGATATGAGAACAAGCGAGCAAGACATGAGAGCAAGCGAGCGAGCAAGATATGAGAACAAGCGAGCAAGACATGAGAGCAAGCGAGCGAGCCAGATATGAGAGCGAGTGAGCCAGACATGAGAGCAAGCGAGCGAACCAAATATGCGAGCGAACGAGCCAGATATGAGAGCAAGCGAGCGAGCCAGATATGAGAGCAAGCGAGCCAGACATGAGAGCAAGCGAGCGAGCCAGATATGAGAGCGATCGAGCCAGACATGAGAGCAAGCGATCGAGCCAGATATGAGAGCGAGCGAGCCAGACATGAGAGCAAGCAAGCGAGCCAGATATGAGAGCAAGCGAGCCAGACATGAGATTAAGAGAGCGAGCCAGATATGAGAGCGATCGAGCCAGACATGAGAGCAAGCGAGCGAGCCAGATATGAGAGCGAGTGAGCCAGACATGAGAGCAAGCGAGCGAGCCAGATATGAGAGCGAGCGAGCCAGACATGAGAGCAAGCAAGCAAGCCAGATATGAGAGCGAGCCAGACATGAGAGCAAGCGAGCGAGCAAGATATGAGAGCGAGCCAGATAATTGAGCTAACCAGACAAAAGAGCAAGCGAACGAGCAGCCAGATATGAGAGCGAGCCAGACATGAGAGCAAGCGAGCGAGCCAGATATGAGAGCAAGGGATCGGGCCAGATATGTAAGCGAGCGAGCCAGATATGAGAGTGAGCCAGACAAGAGAGCAAGCGAGCGAGCCAGATATGCGACCGAGCGAGCCAAATATGAGAGCGAGCGAGCCAGACATGAGAGCAAGCGAGTGAGTCAGATATGAGAGCAAGCGAGCCAGACATGAGAGCAAGCGAGCGAGCCAGATATGAGAGCGATCGAGCCAGACATGAGAGCAAGCGAGCGAGCCAGACATGAGAGCAAGCGAGCGAGCAAGATATGAGAGCGAGCCAGACATGAGAGAAAGCGAGCGAGCCAGATATGAGAGCGAGTGAGCCAGAAATAAGAGCAAGCGAGCGACCAAGATGTGAGATCGAGCGAGCCAGATATGCGAGCGAGCCAGATAAGAGAGCTAGCCAGACAAGAGAGCAAGTGAGCGAGCCAGATATGAGAGCAAGCGAGCGAGCCAGATATGAGAGCAAGCGAGCGAGCCAGATATGCGAGCGAGCGAGCCAGATAAGAGATCGAGCCAGACAAGAGAGCAAGCGAGCCAGATATGCGAGCGAGCGAGCCAGATAAGAGAGTGAGCCAGACAAGAGAGCAAGCGAGCGAGCCAGATATGCGAGCGAGCGAGCCAGATATAAGAGCGAGCGAGCCAGACATGAGAGCAAACGAGCGAGCCAGATATGAGAGCGAGCAAGACATGAGAGCGAGCGAGCAAGATTTGAGAGCGAGCGAGCCAGACATGAGAGCAAGCGAGCGAGCCAGATATAAGAGCGAGCGAGCCAGACATGAGAGCAAGCGAGCGAGCGAGCAAGATATGAGAGCGAGCGAGCCAGACATGAGAGCAAGCGAGCGAGCCAGATATGAGAGCGAGCGAGCCAGACATGAGAGCAAGCGAGCGAGTCAGATATGAGAGCGAGCGAGCCAGACATGAGAGCAAGCGAGCGAGCCAGATATGAGAGTGAGCGAGCCAGACATGAGAGCAAGCGAGCGAGTCAGATATGAGAGCGAGCGAGCCAGACATGAGAGCAAGCGAGCGAGCCAGATATGAGAGTGAGCGAGCCAGACATGAGAGCAAGCGAGCGAGCCAGATATGAGAGCGAGCGAGCAAGACATGAGAGCAAGCGAGCGAGCCAGATATGAGAGCTAGCGAGCCAGACATGAGAGCAAGCGAGCGAGCAAGATATGAGAGCGAGCGAGCCAGACATGAGAGCAAGCGAGCGAACCAGATATGAGTGCGAGTGAGCCAGACATGAGAGCAAGCGAGCGAGCAAAATATGAGATTGAGTGAGCCAGATATGCAGGCAAGTCAGATAAGAGAGCGAGCAAGACAAGAGAGCAAGTGAGCGAGCCAGATAAGAGAGCGAACCAGACAAGAGAGCAATCGAGCGAGCCAGATATGAGAGCGAGCGAGCCAGACATGAGAGCAAGCGAGCGAGCCAGATATGAGAGCGAGCGAGCCAGTCATGAGATAAGCGAGCGAGCCAGATATGAGAGCGAGCGAGACAGACATGAGAGCAAGCGAGCGAGCAAGATATGAGAGCGAGCGAGCCAGACATGAGAGCAAGCAAGCGAGCCAGATATGAGAGCAAGCGAGCCAGACATGAGATTAAGAGAGCGAGCCAGATATGAGAGCGATCGAGCCAGACATGAGAGCAAGCGAGCGAGCCAGATATGAGAGCGAGTGAGCCAGACATGAGAGCAAGCGAGCGAGCCAGATATGAGAGCGAGCGAGCCAGACATGAGAGCAAGCAAGCAAGCCAGATATGAGAGCGAGCCAGACATGAGAGCAAGCGAGCGAGCAAGGTATGAGAGCGAGCCAGATAATTGAGCTAACCAGAAGAGAGAGCAAGTGAACGAGCAGCCAGATATGAGAGCGAGCCAGACATGAGAGCAAGCGAGCGAGCCAGATATGAGAGCAAGGGATCGGGCCAGATATGTAAGCGAGCGAGCCAGATAAGAGAGTGAGCCAGACAAGAGAGCAAGCGAGCGAGCCAGATATGCGACCGAGCGAGCCAAATATGAGAGCGAGCGAGCCAGACATGAGAGCAAGCGAGCGAGCCAGACATGAGAGCAAGCGAGCGAGCAAGATATGAGAGCGAGCCAGACATGAGAGCAAGCGAGCGAGCCAGATATGAGAGCGAGTGAGCCAGAAATAAGAGCAAGCGAGCGACCAAGATTTGAGATCGAGCGAGCCAGATATGCGAGCGAGCCAGATAAGAGAGCTAGCCAGACAAGAGAGCAAGTGAGCGAGCCAGATATGAGAGCAAGCGAGCGAGCCAGATATGAGAGCAAGCGAGCGAGCCAGATATGCGAGCGAGCGAGCCAGATAAGAGATCGAGCCAGACAAGAGAGCAAGCGAGCCAGATATGCGAGCGAGCGAGCCAGATAAGAGAGTAAGCCAGACAAGAGAGCAAGCGAGCGAGCCAGATATGCGAGCGAGCGAGCCAGATATAAGAGCGAGCGAGCCAGACATGAGAGCAAACGAGCGAGCCAGATATGAGAGCGAGCAAGACATGGGAGCGAGCGAGCAAGATATCAGAGCGAGCGAGCCAGACATGAGAGCAAGCGAGCGAGCCAGATATAAGAGCGAGCGAGCCAGACATGAGAGCAAGCGAGCGAGCGAGCAAGATATGAGAGCGAGCGAGCCAGACATGAGAGCAAGCGAGCGAGCCAGATATGAGAGCGAGCGAGCCAGACATGAGAGCAAGCGAGCGAGTCAGATATGAGAGCGAGCGAGCCAGACATGAGAGCAAGCGAGCGAGCCAGATATGAGAGTGAGCGAGCCAGACATGAGAGCAAGCGAGCGAGCCAGATATGAGAGCGAGCGAGCAAGACATGAGAGCAAGCGAGCGAGCCAGATATGAGAGCTAGCGAGCCAGACATGAGAGCAAGCGAGCGAGCCAGATATGAGAGCGAGCGAGCCAGACATGAGAGCAAGCGAGCGAGCAAGATATGAGAGCGAGCGAGCCAGACATGAGAGCAAGCGAGCGAACCAGATATGAGTGCGAGTGAGCCAGACATGAGAGCAAGCGAGCGAGCAAAATATGAGATTGAGTGAGCCAGATATGCAGGCAAGTCAGATAAGAGAGCGAGCCAGACAAGAGAGCAAGTGAGCGAGCCAGATAAGAGAGCGAACCAGACAAGAGAGCAATCGAGCGAGCCAGATATGAGAGCGAGCGAGCCAGACATGAGAGCAAGCGAGCGAGCCAGATATGAGAGCGAGCGAGCCAGTCATGAGATAAGCGAGCGAGCCAGATATGAGAGCGAGCGAGACAGACATGAGAGCAAGCGAGCGAGCAAGATATGAGAGCGAGCGAGCCAGACATGAGAGCAAGCGAGCGAGAAAGATATGAGAGCAAGCTAGCCAGACATGAGAGCAAGCGAGCGAGCCAGACATGAGTGCGATCGAGCCAGAAATGAGAGCAAGCGAGCGAGTCAGATATGAGAGCGAGCCAGACATGAGAGCAAGCGAGCGAGCAAGATATAAGAGCGAGCCAGATAAGAGAGCGAACCAGACAAGAGAGCAAAAGAGCGAGCCAGATATGAGAGCGAGCGAGCCAGACATGAGAGCAAGCGAGCGAGCCAGATATGAGAGCGAGCGAGCCAGACATGAGAGCAAGCGAGCGAGCAAGATATGAGAGCGAGCGAGCCAGACATGAGAGCAATCGAGCGAGCCAGATATGAAAGCGAGCCAGATAAGAGAGCGAGCCAGACAAGAGGGCACGCGAGCGAGCCAGATATGAGAGCGAGCGAGCCAGACATGAGAGCAAGCGAGCGAGCCAGATATGAGAGCGAGCGAGCCAGACATGAGAGCAAGCGAGCGAGCAAGATATGAGAGCGAGCGAGCCAGACATGAGAGCAAGCGAGCGAGCCAGATATGAGAGCGAGCGAGCCAGACATGAGAGCAAGCGAGCGAGTCAGATATGAGAGCGAGCGAGCCAGACATGAGATCAAGCGAGCGAGCCAGATATGAGAGTGAGCGAGCCAGACATGAGAGCAAGCGAGCGATCAAGACATGAGAGCAAGCGAGCGAGCCAGATATAAGAGCAATCGAGCGAGCCATGAGAGCAAGCGAGCGAGCCAGATATGAGAGCGAGCGAGCCAGACATGAGAGCAAGCGAGCGAGCCAGATATGAGAGCGAGCCAGACATGAGAGCAAGCGAGCGAGCAAGATATGAGAGCGAGCCAGATAAGAGAGCGAACCAGACAAGAGAGCAAGCGAGCGAGCCAGACATGAGAGCAAGCGAGCCAGACATGAGAGCAAGCGAGCGAGAGCGAGCAATACATGAGAGCAAGCAAGCGAGCCAGATATGAGAGCGAGTGAGCCAGACATGAGAGCAATCGAGCGAGCCAGATATGAGAGCGAGCGAGCCAGACATGAGAGCAAGCGAGCGAGCCAGATATGAGAGCGAGCGAGCCAGACATGAGAGCAAGCGAGCGAGCAAGATATGAGAGCGAGCCAGATAAGAGAGCGAACCAGACAAGAGAGCAAGCGAGCGAGACAGATATGAGAGCAAGCGAGCCAGACATGAGAGCAAGCGAGCGAGTAAGATATGAGAGCGAGCGAGCCAGACATGAGAGCAAGCGAGCGAGCCAGATATGAGAGCGAGCGAGCCAGACATGAGAGCAAGCGAGCGAGCCAGATATGGAAGCGAGCAAGATATGAGAGCGAGCCAGATATGAGAGCGAACCAGACAAGAGAGCAAAAGAGCGAGCCATGCTTGAAAAAGGTGGTGGATATCACTGAAACGTTGCATTTGAACATGGTTTAAATAAACACCGTTGTGTTTTTTACTTGAACCCGTGAGTGCTGTTGGACTAATTGCTGAAAAGAGCGAGCCAGATATGAGAGCGAGCGAGACAGACATGAGAGCAAGCGAGCGAGCCAGATATGAGAGCGAGCGAGCCAGACATGAGAGCAAGCGAGCGAGCCAGATATGAGAGCGAGCCAGACATGAGAGCAAGCGAGCGAGCCAGATATGAGAGCGAGCCAGATAAGAGAGCGAACCAGACAAGAGAGCAGGCGAGCGAGCCAGATATGAGAGCGAGCGAGCCAGATATGAGAGCGAGCCAGATAAGAGAACGAACCAGACAAGAGAGCAAGCAAGCGAGCCAGAAATGAGAGCGAGCGAACCAGACATGAGAGCAAGCGAGCGAGCCAGATATGAGAGCGAGCCAGACATGAGAGCAAGCGAGCGAGCCAGATATGCGAGCGAGAGAGCCAGATAAGAGAGCGAGCCAGACAAGAGAGCAAGCGAGCGAGCCAGATATAAGAGCAAGCGAGCAAGCCAGATATGAGAGCAAGCAAGCGAGCCAGATGTGAGAGCAAGCGAGCGAGCCAGACATGAGAGCAAATGAGCGAGCAAGATATGTGAGCGAGCGAGCCAGATAAGCGAGCGAGCCAGAAATGCGAGCGAGCGAGCCAGATAAGAGAGCGAGCCAGATAAGAGAGCGAGCCAGACAAGAGAGCAAGCAAGCTAGCCGGATATGAGAGCAAGCGAGCGAGCCAGATATGAGAGCGAGCAAGCCAGATATGCGAGCGAGCCAGATAAAAGAGAGTGCCAGACAAGAGAGCAAGCGAGCGAGACAGATATGAGAGCGAGCGAGCCAGACATGAGAGCAAGCGAGCGAGCCAGATATGAGAGTGAGCGAGCCAGACATGAGAGCAAGCGAGCGAGCCAGACATGAGAGCAAGCGAGCAAGCCAGATATGAGAGAGAGCGAGCCAGACATGAGAGCAAGCGAGCGAGCCAGATATGCGAGCGAGAGAGCCAGATAAGAGAGCGAGCCAGACAAGAGAGCAAGCGAGCGAGCCAGATATAAGAGCAAGCGAGCAACCCTGATATGAGAGCAAGCAAGCTAGCCAGATATGAGAGCAAGCGAGCGAGCCAGATATGAGAGCGAGCGAGCCAGACATGAGAGCAAATGAGCGAGCAAGATATGTGAGCGAGCGAGCCAGATATGCGAGCGAGCCAGAAATGCGAGCGAGCGAGCCAGATAAGAGAGCGAGCCAGATAAGAGAGCGAGCCAGACAAGAGAGCAAGCAAGCTAGCCGGATATGAGAGCAAGCGAGCGAGCCAGATATGAAAGCGAGCAAGCCAGATATGCGAGAGAGCCAGATAAGAGAGAGTGCCAGACAAGAGAGCAAGGAAGCGAGCCAGGTATGAGAGCAAGCGAGCCAGACATGAGAGCAATCGAGCGAGCCAGATATGAGAGCGAGCGAGCCAGACATGAGAGCAAGCGAGCGAGCCAGATATGAGAGCAAGCGAGCGAGCCAGATATGAGAGCGAGCGAGATAAGAGAGCGAGCCAGACAAGAGAGCAAGCAAGCGAGCCAGATATGAGAGCAAGCGAGCGAGCCAGATATGCAAGCGAGCGAGCGAGCCAGATATGAGAGCGAGCGAGATAAGAGAGCGAGCCAGACAAGAGAGCAAGCAAGTGAGCCAGATATGAGATCAAGCGAGCGAGCCAGATATGCAAGCGAGCGAGCCAGATAATAGAGCGAACCAGACAAGAGAGCAAGCAAGCGAGCCAGATATGAGAGAGAGCGAGCCAGACATGAGAGCAAGCGAGCGAGCCAGATAGGAGAGCGAGCGAGACAGACATGAGAGCAAGCGAGCGAGCAAGATATGAGAGCGAGCGAGCCAGACATGAGAACAAGCGAGCGAGCCAGATATGAGAGCGAGTGAGCCAGACATGAGAGCAAGCCAGCGAGCAAGATATGAGATCGAGCGAGCCACATATGCGAGCGAGCCAGATAAGAGAGCGAGCTAGACAAGAGAGCAAGTGAGCGAGGCAGATATGAGAGCAAGCGAGCGAGCCAGATGAGAGCAAGCGAGCGAGCCAGATATGCGAGCGAGCGAGTCAGATAAGAGAGCAAGCCAGACAAGAGAGCAAGCGAGCGAGCTAGATATGCGAGCGAGCCAGATAAGAGAGTGAGCCAGACAAGAGAGTAAGCGAGCGAGACAGATATGCGAGCGAGCAAGCCAGATATGAGAGCGAGCGAGCCAGACATGAGAGCAAGCGAGCGAGCCAGATATGAGAGCGAGCGAGCCAGACATGAGAGCAAGCGAGCGAGCCAGATATGGAAGCGAGCAAGATATGAGAGCGAGCCAGATATGAGAGCGAACCAGACAAGAGAGCAAAAGAGCGAGCCATGCTTGAAAAAGGTGGTGGATATCACTGAAACGTTGCATTTGAACATGGTTTAAATAAACACCGTTGTGTTTTTTACTTGAACCCGTGATTGCTGTTGGACTAATTGCTGAAAAGAGCGAGCCAGATATGAGAGCGAGCGAGCCAGACATGAGAGCAAGCGAGCGAGCCAGATATGAGAGCGAGCGAGCCAGACATGAGAGCAAGCGAGCGAGCCAGATATGAGAGCGAGCCAGACATGAGAGCAAGCGAGCGAGCCAGATATGAGAGCGAGCCAGATAAGAGAGCGAACCAGACAAGAGAGCAGGCTAGCGAGCCAGATATGAGAGCGAGCGAGCCAGATATGAGAGCGAGCCAGATAAGAGAGCGAACCAGACAAGAGAGCAAGCAAGCGAGTCAGAAATGAGAGCGAGCGAACCAGACATGAGAGCAAGCGAGCGAGCCAGATATGAGAGCGAGCGAGCCAGACATGAGAGCAAGCGAGCGAGCCAGAAATGAGAGCGAGCGAGCCAGACATGAGAGCAAGCGAGCGAGCCAGATATGCGAGCGAGAGAGCCAGATAAGAGAGCGAGCCAGACAAGAGAGCAAGCGAGCGAGCCAGATATAAGAGCAAGCGAGCAAGCCAGATATGAGAGCAAGCAAGCGAGCCAGATGTGAGAGCAAGCGAGCGAGCCAGACATGAGAGCAAATGAGCGAGCAAGATATGTGAGCGAGCGAGCCAGATAAGCGAGCGAGCCAGATAAGAGAGCGAGCCAGACAAGAGAGCAAGCAAGCTAGCCGGATATGAGAGCAAGCGAGCGAGCCAGATATGAGAGCGAGCAAGCCAGATATGCGAGCGAGCCAGATAAGAGAGAGTGCCAGACAAGAGAGCAAGCGAGCGAGCCAGATATGAGAGCGAGCGAGCCAGACATGAGAGCAAGCGAGCGAGCCAGATATGAGAGTGAGAGAGCCAGACATGAGAGCAAGCGAGCGAGCCAGACATGAGAGCAAGCGAGCAAGCCAGATATGAGAGAGAGCGAGCCAGACATGAGAGCAAGCGAGCGAGCCAGATATGCGAGCGAGAGAGCCAGATAAGAGAGCGAGCCAGACAAGAGAGCAAGCGAGCGATCCAGATATAAGAGCAAGCGAGCAAGCCAGATATGAGAGCAAGCAAGCGAGCCAGATATGAGAGCAAGCGAGCGAGCCAGATATGAGAGCGAGCGAGCCAGACATGAGAGCAAATGAGCGAGCAAGATATGTGAGCGAGCGAGCCAGACATGCGAGCGAGCCAGAAATGCGAGCGAGCGAGCCAGATAAGAGAGCGAGCCAGATAAGAGAGCGAGCCAGACAAGAGAGCAAGCAAGCTAGCCGGATATGAGAGCAAGCGAGCGAGCCAGATATGAAAGCGAGCAAGCCAGATATGCGAGCGAGCCAGATAAGAGAGAGTGCCAGACAAGAGAGCAAGGAAGCGAGCCAGGTATGAGAGCAAGTGAGCCAGACATGAGAGCAATCGAGCGAGCCAGATATGAGAGCGAGCGAGCCAGACATGAGAGCAAGCGAGCGAGCCAGATATGAGAGCAAGCGAGCCAGACATGAGAGCAAGCAAGCGAGCCAGACATGAGTGCGATCGAGCCAGAAATGAGAGCAAGCGAGCGAGTGAGATATGAGAGCGAGCCAGACATGAGAGCAAGCGAGCGAGCAAGATATAAGAGCGAGCCAGATAAGAGAGCGAACCAGACAAGAGAGCAAAAGAGCGAGCCAGATATGAGAGCGAGCGAGCCAGACATGAGAGCAAGCGAGCGAGCCAGATATGAGAGCGAGCGAGCGAGCCAGACATAAGAGCAAGCGAGCGAGCAAGATATGAGAGCGAGCCAGACATGAGAGCAAGCGAGCGAGCAAGATATGAGAGCGAGCCAGACATGAGAGCAAGCGAGCAAGCCAGATATGAGAGCGAGTGAGCCAGACATGAGAGCAAGCGAGCGAGAGCGAGCCAGACATGAGAGCAAGCGAGCGAGCCAGATATGAGAGCGAGCGAGCCAGACATGAGAGCAAGCGAGCGAGGCAGATATGAGAGTGAGCGAGCCAGACATGAGAGCAAGCGAGCGAGCAAGACATGAGAGCAAGCGAGCGAGCCAGATATGAGAGCGAGTGAGCCAGACATGAGAGCAAGCGAGCGAGCCAGGTATGAGAGCGAGCGAGCCAGACATGAGAGCAAGCGAGCGAGCAAGATATGAGAGCAAGCGAGCAAGCCAGATATGAGAGCGAGCGAGATAAGAGAGCGAGCCAGACAAGAGAGCAAGCAAGCGAGCCAGATATGAGAGCAAGCGAGCGAGCCAGATATGAGAGCGAGCGAGATAAGAGAGCGAGCCAGACAAGAGAGCAAGCAAGCGAGCCAGATATGAGAGCAAGCGAGCGAGCCAGATATGCAAGCGAGCGAGCGAGCCAGATATGAGAGCGAGCGAGATAAGAAAGTGAGCCAGACAAGAGAGCAAGCAAGCGAGCCAGATATGAGATCAAGCGAGCGAGCCAGATATGCAAGCGAGCGAGCCAGATAAGAGAGCGAACCAGACAAGAGAGCAAGCAAGAGAGCCAGATATGAGAGAGAGCGAGCCAGACATGAGAGCAAGCGAGCGAGCCAGATAGGAGAGCGAGCGAGACAGACATGAGAGCAAGCGAGGGAGCAAGATATGAGAGCGAGCGAGTCAAACATGAGAACAAGCGAGCGAGCCAGATATGAGAGCGAGTGAGCCAGACATGAGAGCAAGCCAGCGAGCAAGATATGAGATCGAGCGAGCCACATATGCGAGCGAGCCAGATAAGAGAGCGAGCCAGACAAGAGAGCAAGTGAGCGAGGCAGATATGAGAGCAAGCGAGCGAGCCAGATGAGAGCAAGCGAGCGAGCCAGATATGCGAGCGAGCGAGTCAGATAAGAGAGCAAGCCAGACAAGAGAGCAAGCGAGCGAGCTAGATATGCGAGCGAGCCAGATAAGAGAGTGAGCCAGACAAGAGAGTAAGCGAGCGAGACAGATATGCGAGCGAGCAAGCCAGATATGAGAGCGAGCGAGCCAGACATGAGAGCAAGCGAGCGAGCCAGGTATGAGAGCAAGCGAGCCAGACATGAGAGCAATCGAGCGAGCCAGATATGAGAGCGAGCGAGCCAGACATGAGAGCAAGCGAGCGAGCCAGATATGAGAGCAAGCGAGCCAGACATGAGAGCAAGCGAGCGAGCCAGACATGAGTGCGATCGAGCCAGAAATGAGAGCAAGCGAGCGAGTGAGATGTGAGAGCGAGCCAGACATGAGAGCAAGCGAGCGAGCAAGATATAAGAGCGAGCCAGATAAGAGAGCGAACCAGACAAGAGAGCAAAAGAGCGAGCCAGATATGAGAGCGAGCGAGCCAGACATGAGAGCAAGCGAGCGAGCCAGATATGAGAGCGAGCGAGCCAGACATGAGAGCAAGCGAGCGAGCCAGATATGAGAGCGATCGAGCCAGACATGAGAGCAAGCGATCGAGCCAGATATGAGAGCGAGCGAGCCAGACATGAGAGCAAGCAAGCGAGCCAGATATGAGAGCAAGCGAGCCAGACATGAGATTAAGAGAGCGAGCCAGATATGAGAGCGATCGAGCCAGACATGAGAGCAAGCGAGCGAGCCAGATATGAGAGCGAGTGAGCCAGACATGAGAGCAAGCGAGCGAGCCAGATATGAGAGCGAGCGAGCCAGACATGAGAGCAAGCAAGCAAGCCAGATATGAGAGCGAGCCAGACATGAGAGCAAGCGAGCGAGCAAGATATGAGAGCGAGCCAGATAATTGAGCTAACCAGACAAGAGAGCAAGCGAACGAGCAGCCAGATATGAGAGCGAGCCAGACATGAGAGCAAGCGAGCGAGCCAGATATGAGAGCAAGGGATCGGGCCAGATATGTAAGCGAGCGAGCCAGATATGAGAGTGAGCCAGACAAGAGAGCAAGCGAGCGAGCCAGATATGCGACCGAGCGAGCCAAATATGAGAGCGAGCGAGCCAGACATGAGAGCAAGCGAGTGAGTCAGATATGAGAGCAAGCGAGCCAGACATGAGAGCAAGCGAGCGAGCCAGATATGAGAGCGATCGAGCCAGACATGAGAGCAAGCGAGCGAGCCAGACATGAGAGCAAGCGAGCGAGCAAGATATGAGAGCGAGCCAGACATGAGAGAAAGCGAGCGAGCCAGATATGAGAGCGAGTGAGCCAGAAATAAGAGCAAGCGAGCGACCAAGATGTGAGATCGAGCGAGCCAGATATGCGAGCGAGCCAGATAAGAGAGCTAGCCAGACAAGAGAGCAAGTGAGCGAGCCAGATATGAGAGCAAGCGAGCGAGCCAGATATGAGAGCAAGCGAGCGAGCCAGATATGCGAGCGAGCGAGCCAGATAAGAGATCGAGCCAGACAAGAGAGCAAGCGAGCCAGATATGCGAGCGAGCGAGCCAGATAAGAGAGTGAGCCAGACAAGAGAGCAAGCGAGCGAGCAAGATATGCGAGCGAGCGAGCCAGATATAAGAGCGAGCGAGCCAGACATGAGAGCAAACGAGCGAGCCAGATATGAGAGCGAGCAAGACATGAGAGCGAGCGAGCAAGATTTGAGAGCGAGCGAGCCAGACATGAGAGCAAGCGAGCGAGTCAGATATAAGAGCGAGCGAGCCAGACATGAGAGCAAGCGAGCGAGCGAGCAAGATATGAGAGCGAGCGAGCCAGACATGAGAGCAAGCGAGCGAGCCAGATATGAGAGCGAGCGAGCCAGACATGAGAGCAAGCGAGCGAGTCAGATATGAGAGCGAGCGAGCCAGACATGAGAGCAAGCGAGCGAGCCAGATATGAGAGTGAGCGAGCCAGACATGAGAGCAAGCGAGCGAGTCAGATATGAGAGCGAGCGAGCCAGACATGAGAGCAAGCGAGCGAGCCAGATATGAGAGTGAGCGAGCCAGACATGAGAGCAAGCGAGCGAGCCAGATATGAGAGCGAGCGAGCAAGACATGAGAGCAAGCGAGCGAGCCAGATATGAGAGCTAGCGAGCCAGACATGAGAGCAAGCGAGCGAGCAAGATATGAGAGCGAGCGAGCCAGACATGAGAGCAAGCGAGCGAACCAGATATGAGTGCGAGTGAGCCAGACATGAGAGCAAGCGAGCGAGCAAAATATGAGATTGAGTGAGCCAGATATGCAGGCAAGTCAGATAAGAGAGCGAGCAAGACAAGAGAGCAAGTGAGCGAGCCAGATAAGAGAGCGAACCAGACAAGAGAGCAATCGAGCGAGCCAGATATGAGAGCGAGCGAGCCAGACATGAGAGCAAGCGAGCGAGCCAGATATGAGAGCGAGCGAGCCAGTCATGAGATAAGCGAGCGAGCCAGATATGAGAGCGAGCGAGACAGACATGAGAGCAAGCGAGCGAGCAAGATATGAGAGCGAGCGAGCCAGACATGAGAGCAAGCAAGCGAGCCAGATATGAGAGCAAGCGAGCCAGACATGAGATTAAGAGAGCGAGCCAGATATGAGAGCGATCGAGCCAGACATGAGAGCAAGCGAGCGAGCCAGATATGAGAGCGAGTGAGCCAGACATGAGAGCAAGCGAGCGAGCCAGATATGAGAGCGAGCGAGCCAGACATGAGAGCAAGCAAGCAAGCCAGATATGAGAGCGAGCCAGACATGAGAGCAAGCGAGCGAGCAAGATATGAGAGCGAGCCAGATAATTGAGCTAACCAGACAAGAGAGCAAGCGAACGAGCAGCCAGATATGAGAGCGAGCCAGACATGAGAGCAAGCGAGCGAGCCAGATATGAGAGCAAGGGATCGGGCCAGATATGTAAGCGAGCGAGCCAGATAAGAGAGTGAGCCAGACAAGAGAGCAAGCGAGCGAGCCAGATATGCGACCGAGCGAGCCAAATATGAGAGCGAGCGAGCCAGACATGAGAGCAAGCGAGCGAGCCAGACATGAGAGCAAGCGAGCGAGCAAGATATGAGAGCGAGCCAGACATGAGAGCAAGCGAGCGAGCCAGATATGAGAGCGAGTGAGCCAGAAATAAGAGCAAGCGAGCGACCAAGATGTGAGATCGAGCGAGCCAGATATGCGAGCGAGCCAGATAAGAGAGCTAGCCAGACAAGAGAGCAAGTGAGCGAGCCAGATATGAGAGCAAGCGAGCGAGCCAGATATGAGAGCAAGCGAGCGAGCCAGATATGCGAGCGAGCGAGCCAGATAAGAGATCGAGCCAGACAAGAGAGCAAGCGAGCCAGATATGCGAGCGAGCGAGCCAGATAAGAGAGTGAGCCAGACAAGAGAGCAAGCGAGCGAGCCAGATATGCGAGCGAGCGAGCCAGATATAAGAGCGAGCGAGCCAGACATGAGAGCAAACGAGCGAGCCAGATATGAGAGCGAGCAAGACATGGGAGCGAGCGAGCAAGATATCAGAGCGAGCGAGCCAGACATGAGAGCAAGCGAGCGAGCCAGATATAAGAGCGAGCGAGCCAGACATGAGAGCAAGCGAGCGAGCGAGCAAGATATGAGAGCGAGCGAGCCAGACATGAGAGCAAGCGAGCGAGCCAGATATGAGAGCGAGCGAGCCAGACATGAGAGCAAGCGAGCGAGTCAGATATGAGAGCGAGCGAGCCAGACATGAGAGCAAGCGAGCGAGCCAGATATGAGAGTGAGCGAGCCAGACATGAGAGCAAGCGAGCGAGCCAGATATGAGAGCGAGCGAGCAAGACATGAGAGCAAGCGAGCGAGCCAGATATGAGAGCTAGCGAGCCAGACATGAGAGCAAGCGAGCGAGCCAGATATGAGAGCGAGCGAGCCAGACATGAGAGCAAGCGAGCGAGCAAGATATGAGAGCGAGCGAGCCAGACATGAGAGCAAGCGAGCGAACCAGATATGAGTGCGAGTGAGCCAGACATGAGAGCAAGCGAGCGAGCAAAATATGAGATTGAGTGAGCCAGATATGCAGGCAAGTCAGATAAGAGAGCGAGCCAGACAAGAGAGCAAGTGAGCGAGCCAGGTAAGAGAGCGAACCAGACAAGAGAGCAATCGAGCGAGCCAGATATGAGAGCGAGCGAGCCAGACATGAGAGCAAGCGAGCGAGCCAGATATGAGAGCGAGCGAGCCAGTCATGAGATAAGCGAGCGAGCCAGATATGAGAGCGAGCGAGACAGACATGAGAGCAAGCGAGCGAGCAAGATATGAGAGCGAGCGAGCCAGACATGAGAGCAAGCGAGCGAGCCAGATATGAGAGCAAGCTAGCCAGACATGAGAGCAAGCGAGCGAGCCAGACATGAGTGCGATCGAGCCAGAAATGAGAGCAAGCGAGCGAGTCAGATATGAGAGCGAGCCAGACATGAGAGCAAGCGAGCGAGCAAGATATAAGAGCGAGCCAGATAAGAGAGCGAACCAGACAAGAGAGCAAAAGAGC